>NC_056729.1:155050125-155120125 GCF_019279795.1 Protopterus annectens | reverse complement strand
TCAGTGCTAAGTAGATCTCAGATTAAGTAAGCATAAACTTACAACAATACAATGACTGCCAAAAGCAATATATGTGACATATTCAAAACTGGCTGAAAAGTTGCAATCTTCTTTGTTGTTCTGCCCTTTTAATTGAACCACAGAAAGGGAATGGCTGCTATTCAGAGTGACTGATGTCCTCATATCCAGTAATATGCTATCTTGGAATGCATTTAGTTATGGTAAAAACAATGTGGTGCAGTAATCATTGTGCAAGGCAATGCCTGTATTAAAACCAAAACACACAAGAAACACAGACATGCCAAAATATATTAACAATGGCTAAACCACACTCCTCCCCAAATTAAGAGTACTCGCACAGTCAGTTATGATAAAAAAGGTGTGCAATAAACATTGTAAGTGGGACATAGCCTCATGCCACTCCCCCACTCCAAGAATGAGCTCCTCCAATGTGCCATATTTAACCAGTTTACCAAAAACAGAGTATAAAGGGTATGAGAAGCTGCCAATATGCACAGATATTGGCTCTTGCCCCACCATCCTAACAGTGAAGTCCTGCAATGTACTCCAAGCAAGACCATAGACAGAATTTTTGAACTGTATACAAGGGTCCAGAATGCTGAACTTCAAGTGTATCTACCTTCCTTATACAATGCCCTTACTTTATTCACTACCCAAAACATCTGTCTGTCGCACATAGCTGAAAGTTTTAAGTTAGCATAATAGGACACAATAAAGGGCAGTACCCTCCAAACTCAGGGAAACATTACAGTAAATTATTTCCACTCAACTATAATACCAAATTGTAGACCACATGAGTACTTTAACTCACTGCAGAGAAATGAATTGCTCATCCGACAACACAGGTTTCTTGTTTTCTATTCCATACTGATTTTTTCATGGCCAAAAGTTATATTAACACAGCTTCTTTTCTCCTGGTCTGCTAATAGTTAAGGGAGGAATTTTATACTAGCCAGTTCATGGGCAGAAAATGAACTAATACCACTATTTTCTGTTACTAAACTATTAAACCTAACATAAGGCATTCCCCATTCTCCCCAGACAACCTTCTAAAGTATGGAGCAGTAACCTGCAAAAATGTTCACCAAAATAATATCTCTAATCTTAAATTTACCTAGGCTAGAAAAGCCTGATAACCTGTTCCACAGTGTATTTCTTCAAAGCCAGCAAATTACAAAACCACAAAAGCTGACTTGTCTGTGAGCAAGTAAAACACAATGAACCAGTCAGTGAAAACATTGTTTTATTGCAAACAAAAAACAATAAAAAAGTTAGAGCTTTCATATTCAAAATCACTCACAATGGATTAAAAGTTACACACTTTTACATAAACCAAAAAAAAAAAAAAAATCACATGACTATTCCTACAACATAGCATAAAACATTTATGCTTTCTTTTTAAAATACATTTAGTGTTCAGTTCCAACAAAAATTGGCAACTGTATTCATTGTTTTTCAAACCCTTATCTCTAGTACCACCTCTGTTTTATCTAATATTTGATCTAAAACTGCAAACACAAACTTCTTAAAATCTTTACATTTCTTTGGATGTACAAAATATGCATGGAAGTGATCTTTTTGTTTTATAGCATGGTTATGCTTATACACTCTACTTTTTAACTTTCTACTTGTTTTGTTAAAGTAAAATGATTTGCATATGGTGCAAATTGTAGTTTATATACCACATACTTAGACTCGCAGCTGAATTGCCCTGGATGAGAATATGTTCTGATAGTATTCACACAATACACATTTGGATCCTCACAGATATATCTACACAAATTACATTTATAACATTTAAATGTTCCTTTGGATTTCTTAGTTTGATTAATAATTAAAGGAATGCCAATTTCACCTTCTGACTACTACATTTCCTTAATATATCTGCTTCTTGTGTTTATTAATATGCATTCAAGTCCCAAAAGTCTGTCCCAGTCTGTTTATCATAACCATAAAAATACCTTTTCTTTATATACTGCCTTTTCCTCTGAGTTTGGTATTACCATTCCCTTCTGCGACATCCTTAAAGAATGCCAAAATCCTTTGCATCCCCTGCTTCTTTAATTGATTGTGCCAGGCATTACTGTTCTTTTCAGTGTCATCACTGTGTATTGCTGAAGATTTCCTGCATAGCCTATTCCAACTATTCAGATCTGGAACCAGTACTGGCTGAAAAGTCAGTGGTGTACAAAGAGATGTCTTCTTATAGAGACAACAGTGGAAACTGGCAAGAAGTAAACAATTTCCATTGTTGGAGTCAGTACAACTAATAGTTGACTGGCTATTATAGCAATAACCCACGTCTGGGTGTGGGTAATGTTGCATTTACCCATGGTTGGTGTGGTTTGGTCATGAGGGCGAAGCCCAAGTGGCCAAACAAAGACAACCGTGGGTAAATACAGCATTACTCACACCCAGAAGTGGGTTATTGCTATTATGCAATTACATTATTTAAGAAAAAAATAAATTACTTTTCTTAAATAATGGCATTGTATAATGCCTCCTTGCTGCCCTTCTGCAGCTGTCTGGTATTCTGCGGCAGTTCTGATGTACTGCGCATGCGTATGCCTACACAGTACATCAGAGCTGTGGGCAAAAGCAACGGAGAAAGCAAGATCTCTGTTGCTTTTTACAAACTGTTTTGCTACGTTAAATGGGTTTAACATAGCGAGACAGCTTTAAAAAAAGCAACGGAGAATCTCTGTTACTTTTAAAGCTGTCTCGCTATGTTAAACCCATTTAACATAGCAAGACAGTTGAAAAAGCGGAGAAAGCAAGATCCCCGTTGCTTTTTACAAACTGTCTCGCTATGTTAAAGGAGTTTAACATCTCTGTTGCTTTTTTTAAAGCTGTCTCGCTATGTTAAACTCCTTTAACATAGCGAGACAGTGTGAAGCAATGGAGATCTTGCATTCTCCGTTGCTGTAAAAAAAGAGTTATAGTAATGGAAAAAGTCCGGGCGACCGGACCTTATTCCATTACTATATCTCTGATTTACAACGTGTATGCTGACCAATCAGCGTACACATTTTTGAATATTAATGGAGGGTCATTGTATAATAGAAGTTATCAGACACCTATGCAGCAGGAAACTGCACTAACTGAGTCAAGAGAAATAGTACAGGAAAGGAACATAGAAGAGATGTTCTCTGTAAAACTGGATTGAAAATAAAAACTTTGTTGCTACAGGCTAAAAATATATAAGCAACACAAAATCATATTGGCACATGCCCACACTTTCACATAGGTATGATGCTTTTGCACACACTCATGCTTGTACAAAATGTAAACCAAGTAAATCTAGGTAATGTGGCCAGTGAAATGTAGAAGAGTGTTCAGACCCAGGGTAACCTACCAGGGGCTACATGATCTGGAGATAGTAGAGCATTACAGGGTGGACAGGGACACCATACAACAACTTGTTGAGCTGTGCCAGCCATGCCTCAGAGTGAGAAATAACATACGGGAACCCAACCCAGTGGACATGAAGGTATGTGTAAGCTTGAGAATACTAGCCACAGGTACCTTTCAAAGGCCAACTGGGGATATCATGGGGATCTCACAGGCATCAGCATTCAGGGTACTCCACCAGTTCCTGGATGCCATGTTACCACATGCCAATGAGCACATAAACTTCCCCCGAACACAGGAGGAGTTGGCCAACAATATGCGTCTCTTCCACCGTGTGGCAGACTACCCAGAGGTACTGGGTGCAATAGACTGGATGCACATACACATCAAGATACCACCCAGTGAGCAGGGTAGGCGCTACATAAACCACAAGGGATACCCCTCCATCAACTGCCAGGTCGTGTGCAATGCCCAGGGAATTATCATGGATGTGTGTGCTGGCAGCCCTGTAAGCTATCAAGACTCCCACATCTGGCATGCTTCACAGCCATATCGGGTATTTGCCAGGGGGGACATCCCATATGGACAACTGGTGGGGGAGGCTGGCTATGCACTGGAACCATGGATGATGACTCCCATCAGAAATGCACACACAGCCACGCAAGAACGCCATAATGAGGCACACGCAGAAACCAGAATCATCATAGAGCACGAGTTTGGGATGCTGAAATCACGGTTCCATTGCTTGGACACATCAGGTGGAGCCTTGCGTACTCTCCAGGCACATGTGCCCACATCTTCATAGTATGTGCAGTGCTACACACTATGATACTGCGGAAACAGCTGCAGCAGGGATAGAATGGTGAAGGCCCTCACAGCCCACCACCATTGCCAAGGGCCCCACAGGCACAGAGGGACTCAGACCATGAACACCCTGTTCCAGCCCCAGTAGGCAGATAGAGGCGTGCCCAGTATGCCTATGCCTTGGAAAAGAGGGAATATATAGCACACACACTGACAGTGTAGGCACCTATGGACTGACACCCTTCTCCACCTGCACACATAGCAAACATGGATGGCACATACACACGACCACCTGTAAATTGTCATGTATAGGTGGTCTACTGTGTGCATCCTACATAGGCAGCCCTCAACTATTGTACACACAACTGTCATTGACACAAGATAAGTTAATACCTGAACAGTAAATTAAACTATCAGCATGTGTCCATACTGTACGTATAGGTTCATAGATACATAGGTAGGTACATGCCTAACTGCCCAAGGCCAGTCATAAGCATAGCCAAAAAGTGTCTGCTGTCGCCACCCCATTGATTAACTAACTGTCCCTCTGTGGAGCAGAGCCAATTGCGGGAACCCTGGGGTGTATCCACTGTTCCCCACCCACTCTGTAAAGATTCCCTGGAGTGTTAGTGAGGGGTTTCGTATAATGTACTCAGGGATGTAGTTCCAAATAATGGGGAGTACCCGTGACAGGAATCTGTCACTCCAGCATCTTCCAGTTATGGTTGTGACAAGGTGTAGCTCATTACAGTGTGTGGCTCACTGTGACATGGAAGCCCATAGGTGGAGCCTATCCATTAATCCTGACTTGGATACGGCTTTGTTGGCCAGCAAATATCATCCCTGAGTAAATGAGATGCCACTGAGTAATGCATGAGTTTATGCAGTCTGGCAGCATAGGACACATGTCTGAGGGCATTATCCCTCTATGCGAGGTACGTACGTGGCCCTTCCAGTTGTCAGATGTGCCTTCTGAGGTACATCCAAAATGGGTCATCATACTTGATGATGGGATTGATGACTGATGAGTAAAGGGGCACAATAACCTAAGTTTGTTTAGATGTGAACCCTTAAGTAGTCAGATGGCCTACATAGATGGATGTCCTAACTACTTTGCACATATGACTGTCAAAGGAGAGAGCCCTATGTAATGTAGTCCCCACATACCCATTACATCAACTGAATTATACTGTCTGCCACTCATGTGTTAATATGTGTGTGTGTGGTTTCCCAAAATGGAATGACCATGCAGTATGTGGAATTTAGCTGGAGGCCATCACTCTGACACTCTGTGTTGGTGTATGTGAGGCCCCTTGAAGGACGTCTCTGACAGCTGGACTGGCAGTTATGGCTCCCAATCTGCAGTAATCACCAAACACGGCCTGCTGTAGTTGATCTGTGTTAGCCTGTACCTCTGAGAAGTATATGGCAAACAGTAGGGGTCCCAGGACTGAGTCTTGTGGGACACCAGTTGTGACTGGTCAAGAGTTGGACCTGGAGGCTGCTAGGCTTACCATGTGGGTTCTGTGTGTAAGCCTGTTGACAAACCAACCTGTGATGTATGGGTGTATGTACTGGCAGGTGAGTGTAGAAATAATACCTGAGTGAGGAATGATGTCAAAACCCTTGGCAAGGTCCAGGTAGTATGTGTGAACTACCACACCCCACACCTAAAGTCTAGGTGGCTGTAAGATTCCAAACTGGTTCAGTAGGCATGATCTGCACTCAATCAAGGTGACCTGGGTTAGGTCAAGTGTCTGCAGGTTACCAATGTCTATGTTAATGAGTGCCATGAGGATGCACTCCATAGCCGTGCAGATCAGGCTACTCAGGCCTATGGGGTGGTAGTTACCATGATCAGTTGTGTCACCACTTTGGTGGAGTGTAATAGCTGTTGCCATGCACCAGTGAATGGCCATGTAGCCTGTGTAGAGGCTGATGTTGAATTGCTATATTAGGCGGGGGGCCACTTTGTCTTGTAGTGTCTGCAGGATGCAGTCTGGGACACCATCTGCCTCCACTGACGCTCTGTCACGCCATTTGAAAGGGCCATTACCACCTGTCTGTCACAGATGTCTGGAATACTGCATGTTTTGGGTATTGTTGTGGGCCCGGTAGGGGGTGAAGCTTGCTCCGAATGTATCATCAAGTGTGTTGGTGATATCAGTAGGGTCAGTATATTCAGTGCAATATTGCACCAGCACAGTGCAAATCTGTGTGTTACTGCTTACATCCTTGACATAGGCAAAGAAGCCTTTGTGGTCATATTCCGAATCCATGCCTATTTACCTGTGGATGTCAGCCTTGGATGATTACATGAGTAACATAAGTATCTTGCTAATACTGGTCACGGACGTCTGCATGTCCTGGGTTTTGCTGTTGTTCTGGACTACTGTACTAATTCTGTTGTACAGCCTGTATAATGCAGGGGTTCAGCAGACTGGTGTCCTTGTGTAGGAGTAGCTAGTCCTGGTTTACCATTGATGGCACGACCAATACATCTTTGTAGGTGCTTATAGAGTGCATTCGTAATTCTGTCTGTATCTTGAGCAGTGTCATCCCTGAGCGTAGGGGCTGTGAACCCTCCCACCTCTGTCATTAGTACTGTGGATTTAGCTGTAGGAAAGTTATTCACTGTGTGTTCCTTGGGAGGGGGAGATGGTTGGGAGTAGAAATCATCAGTGAATAGTTCATGGTCAGATATAAACAGTGACCGGTTTACCTCTGCTGTAGTGCACCTGTTGCACATGTTAGTGATTACCACTTCTAGTATGTTTTTACCTCTCGTTAGTCCAGCTACCAACTGATACAGGCCATATGAGGGGATAAATCCCATGAAGTACTGGGCCTGGAAGTGAATACTCGAGTAGTTTATCCAGTTAAGTGTAGGGTAGCCGACATTGATCAATAACAGGGTGGCTGGTAGGACTGCCATGTTTACCACTGTATCCAGATAGTTGTAGTGGTGCTCCTGGGTCATGGAGGGTTATCTGTAGCAGCTCACAGTTTGCATTGCAGTCGTGGCTGATGTTAGCTGCAAATGAATGATCACAGAGGTATCATGCTGCCCCACTAACTTGGAGGTGTAGGTATCCCCGATTAATATGGATACACCCCCTCCATGTCTGTGCCAGTCCATGTACAGTGGCTGAAATGTGTGTTATGGGTGGTAGTCTGGTAGTGCCGGTGTGCTCACAAGAGCCTTATACAGGTCCCAGTCACAGAACAGATGCAGATGTTGTCCATACTGAGGGGTGCTGTGAGTGCGTGCATGTTGTGAGTACTACCCCTGGTGTTGAGTAGCCTAACCCTTGTTGGTTCCACTATTGTGCAGTTCATGGAGGTGAGATCCACCTCTGAGAACTGCCTAAAAATGGCACTATGGGTGCGCCAATAGCCTTGGCCAGCATTCCAAAGCCTTAGGCTGACACATGCAAGTATGGCATTGTTGCAGGCATGTATCCCATCTGTACTTGTGTCCCATCTTTCCTGTAGGTAACCTACTGGTAAGCAATACAAAGCCTGAAACCTATACATGTCCACTAGCTTCCAAGATAGGCTTTTGGTGTGATTATGTATCAGTAGTCTGTATGCTATTGCTGTACTTAACTGTTGTCTGAATACATGGTGAATCTACACTATATATTGTGATCAGAAAACTCTGTATAATCACATATGATGTTGGAGATGGCCTGCACTGTAGAGGTTCACAGATAGGTAGTAGGCTATCTGCCCAAGGGCATTTAGAAGCATAGCTACAGTGGGTGGCTTTGCCTGCACCACTGATGAAGTAACTGAGCCTCTGTTAAGCATAGCCAATGAAGTGATTCCAGGCAGAGTTGCTGGAAGCGGTTGAAGACTGGTGTGCTGTAGGGTGATAGGGGCACATAGTGATCTCAAAAGGGCATGTTAACATGACAAACCAACAGCATTCAATTTCCCCAAGAGGTCTTGCAGTTGTAGAACTGGAGTGGCTCCCCCACACCTTGGCTGTATGTGTCTGGGACACATGATCCCAGGGGTGTATATACTGTTGGTCAGTCACACATCAGGGTTTCCCCTGAAGTGTGTCAGTGAGTGGCTATGCCAAATGTAGTTAGGATGTTAATGTATAGTCTCCCAATTCATGTGTCATGTCGGTATTTCGAGAAGCTCACTGGGTGTGGGTGGCTCCGCCTGTTGTGTAGCCAAGCTTACATATAGGATTCATGGACATAGGAAATAGGCAGAAGGAACGTCAATGTCAATAGTGTAATGGCTACAGCATTTGCATAATATCTGTGCAGTCCTGGTTCAAATCCCAATAAAGTCAGAGATGATTTACATGTTACATAGTATACCCTAATCACAGCTTGCATATATAGGTAGTATGCCACAGAATAATAAACATTTGGAACACACAACCGCTCAAATGTGCGTTAGTCACCCTTGCACTACCAGTGCCTGCTCTGAGAGGTAAAATTACCACTACCAGGATTAGAACACACAACCATGTACACAGTCTTCACAATAACCTACCACTAAGCTACCTGAGATGTTCCAACGGCAGGTGTGTATTCTGACAGGTTAAAACACAAAGGAAATAGGACAAACCAGCATGTACCCAATGAAAGGTGTATGCTACATATATATATATATATATATATATATATATATATATATATATAAATCAACATATATATATATATATATATATATATATATATATATATATATATATATATATATATATATAGAGAGAGAGAGAGAGAGAGGGAGAGAGAGATGTATGTCGATATATGGGATATACATATATATGTAGATATATAGATAGGTTAACAGCATCTACATAACCATGGAGGCACATATAAATGGGATACCTACCAAATACCGACTGCTTGACATACCAAAGAGCGTAATCATGAGGCTTAAAGTCTGAAAGACCACAGTACCGAAACACCAGAAGCGCAAGGTTTAAAATCCCGATGTTAAGTGACATTTAGTCAGTGCTTCTGGTGTTGCAGTTCAGGTAGGTTACTGTGTGTGTGTGTTTCTGAGGGCTGTAGTGTGTGTTCTGAGTGTGGTGTGTGTTCCTGGGGGACTGTAATGGTTGGGTGTGGGTTTGCTTTGTGCATCTATTTGTGTGATCTAGGAGGTAGAATATTAAAGTAGGGGGGTATGAGGGGCACAGCTGCCCACATGGGGGGTGTAGGGGGGCTTGCCCACCTTCTCATACATAGTGTAGGATGGTTTGTTTGGATGTGGTGGGTAGCAGCGTGTCTGTGTGTGCGTATGTGTGTTCCATGTTTGTGTTACTTTCGCGACTTAGACTGTTGCTGTCGGTAATGTGGGGTATGGGAGTCTGGGCCCAGTACTGTGGGCGTCGGAATTTTGTGCGTTCGGAATTCCATAGGTATCCCGTATACAGCGGTTGAAGTGTTCATATATGAGTATAACATGGACTAAAGCAATCACAAATTCCGCCACAACCAAACTTATGAACAAAGGATATGGAGAGTATATGCCTATACACTATTAAAAATATGTGCTATGCACATGAGCCAATGATAGGGTTACCACCTGTCCCACTTTGTGAGGGACAGTCCCTCTTTGGGCGGTTGTGTCCTGACCAAAAATATTGAACATGGCAAATGTCCTGAGATTGTAGGGCATAATTATGGCCCATATGTAATGTAATAGTTGCATACAATAGTTCTTTCTGTATCTAAAATACCTACATGTTACAAGAAACAGGATAAGCAACTAAACTGCTACAAGAATAAGCTTATATTTAGGCAAAAAAGGAAAGTTCAATCCCTTGTACTGACTGTGGGTTTATGTCGGCCTGTAAAATCTGATGTGTGTCCCAAAAATGTCCCACTATGGCCATTTGAAAAGGTGGCAACCCTAGCCAAAGAGGGTCAGTCACAAACACAACTCCAATGATTGCAAATACCTATGACAGAAATACACAGCTTTCATGTAGCAACACTTTATTACATTCTGATATATTGCCGAAACCATTCAAGGACTAACATCACCTGCATGCTATACAGGAACCAATTAACAGTGCCTTAATGAATCAGCCTGCAATTACCATAGTATTAGTCCACTAAAGGATAGGTGTTCAAATAGGGAAGGAACGCTCACGCACATGTCGATTATGTATAAAAGCAGTTCCTACACACCTGTATCTGCTATGTACACCCACCATCACCCCCACACCCAAACAAATTACAATACAAACTGTAATAACATCACAAATCATTCACTCACTGTACGACATCTGCAGAAGCCTTAACATGCCTTGTCAGAGACAACATGGCCCTATGTGAAAGAGTTGCTGTTATACAATGGAACAGCTGCTGATGTTACAGGGTTTGTTTGCACTAATCCCATTTCGGAGGGTTGTGTGTACACCGGGAAGTGTTACCAATTACTGATTAACAGCACAGTATGATACACGTACACCAAACCAAATATGTCTGGCACACTCTAAACCACCTAACATTTCATGCATAGCCATACAGCCTTGAGCTGCTCAAACATCCTTGCCAGACTGAAACATCTGCAGAAGTATCAGGTACAAACAAACCCTGCATAAGTAGCAATGTTCTGAAATATAACAGCTGTACTCACATGTAGAACAACATCTTCTAGCCATTACACACAATCCACGGGAGTCATGAAGCTAATATATCTCTGTCTGTCTCCATATAGCTGTTGAAATACATCACAAACAACACATCCAGGCCGTCTTCCTCGAAAATAAGGCAAACGGACAATGCCCAAGTGGAGTACTCCATTATACACCACTGTTGCCATGGTATTGGCTAATGGAGTAGCTGCACAGCTGATGTGCATCTAATTAACTACTTTGGAACACCAACTGGTGGTCAGGATAGCACATGTTACTGATATTTAACTATAAAAGGATGGCTTATCATACATTCAAACCATCTGTATATACCAGCAGAACCTTACAAAGAAGATTGAATCACAAACTGAAAAGGATTGAAATAACAGTCAACGATGCTTCGGGCTACTAATAAGGTATGTAGAACACTCAGTATGTCTGTGTATGTAGTACCTGTTCTGTAATATTTAAAGTGGAAACAGTTATCTTGTAGTGATGTATTGTTGAGCATAGTAACACTTGTAGTATTTATGTGTGTACTGCTGTAGGTCACAAGGCAAACACCGCATACACCACAAGGGATGCTATATAAGGGCTTTGAACCCAACTAATCCTCACCAGTCGCTGCCAGTGGCAGGGTTGGTCGAACAAGTATGTGCTATAACAGGGGATAGTATATGTTGATATATTGTAACAGTAGGCATATGTATGAATGTATTACTGAGAATAACATTTTGAAGGTTGGCCTACTGTGCAATTATGATATGCATTGTGGGATATCGTGCCAATAACTGTGTAATGTACAGTATTGTAGGCAGATATGTATTACAAGTTACATAGCATTACTGTTATGTTAGGCAAACATTAGTTATGTCTACTGGCATTTACAATACACAATAACAGGATACATATGACTTGTATTCACCCGACAGTTTAACAGCATGATAGCAAAGTAAAATGTAAGAGCTAGTTAACTATCCTTGCACATAAGACATGTAATAAGTTCAAAGGTAGGTACTAGGCTGTCTGCCCATGGGAATTTATAAACCTAGCTAGAGTGTGTTGGCTTCTGCCACCCCCTTAGATTAGTTCCCTGTGCCTCTGAACGCCAGAGCCATTAGTTCCCTGTGCCTCTGTCCAGCAGAGCCACTCCAGTGATCCCCAGGGTACATGTCTGTCTCCCATCCACCCGTCAAGGTTTCTCTTGAAGAGTGCTAGTGAGGGGCCCTGCCTAATGTACATTGGAATCATGTTCCAAAGCATGGGGAGTCTCTGGGTCAGGGATCTATCCGTCCAGCATGTCTTAGTCATCGTTGTGGTTAGGTATATATCCCTAGAGCATGTGGCTCTCAGGGGCTTCTGTTTAGGTGGGGCATATCCAGCAATACTGTGTTGGACATGTTCTTTGTATGTCAAGCAGAGATCACCTGTGAGTACGCGGTATGCAACCGAGTACAGCTGGAGTTTCTTTAGTTGAGCTACATAGGTCATCTGTTTGAGGTTATTAATCCTCTTGATGTGGTATTGTTGTGGTCTTCCAAGCTGTTGCAGTTGTCTTGCAAGGTACATCCCAAATGGGGTGTTGTATCCTTCAATGGGTCTAATAAGTCATGAGTAGAGAAGCACAATGGCCTCCTTTGTTCTGGATGCAAACCCATTAGAGATTAGGGTGGCCATGTAGAAGGATATTTAACCACCTTGGCATTATGGTTATCAAAGGAGAGATTGCTATCTACTGGGGTTCTCAGATCCCTTATTACCTTTTCTGCATGTAGGGGACTAGCACCTATGTGGTAGTCCATGGGTAATTAGTTTTATCCAAAGGGGATGACTATGCACTTTGTAGCATTCAGCTTGAGGCCATGATATTGACACCAGGTATCTGTCTCAGTGTGACCCTTCTGGAGGGTGTTTGTATCAGCTGGGGAAACAATAATGATCCCTAGTTTGCAATCGTCTGCAAACCTTTTCAGCCAAAGCCCTCCTGTGCTTGCCTGTAGCTCAGAGATGTATATACCGAACATGAGGGGTCCTAGGACTGGGCCCTGGGGGATGCCACTTGTAACTGGTCTACAGTCGGACCTAGGGTATGCAACTCCCACTGTGTGGGTTCTGTCCATGAGCCACTTTGCAAACCATCTCATGACGTAGGGGTTAATGTTCAGGTGGATGGGCATGTTGATAATCCCAGAATGGGGAATGGTGTTGAAAGCCTTTGAGAGATCAAGGTAGGTTGTGTGGACCTCCTTACCCTCATCTAATGCCTTGGTAACTGTCTCAAAGAAGTCCACCAGGTTTAGGAGGCATGGTTTTCCCTTAACCAAGGCAAACTGGGAGGGGTCAAAGGTTTGATGGTACCCAATGTCATTGTGACTGAGATCCATGATGATGTGCTCCATAGCCTTGCAGACCAGGCTAGTCAGGCCTACAGGGCAATAGGTCCCATGGTCCATTGTGGTGCCACCTTTGTGGAGTGGGATAACTGTTGCTGTGTGCCATTCAGGGGCACAAAGCTTGATGCAAGGCTATTATTGAACATGGTGCATAGGTGGGGAGCCAGTACGTTCTTAAGTTTGTGTAAAACGCAGCCTGGGATGTTGTCTGGTCCCATGGATGCTGTGATATTGGCTTTAGTGTGTGCAGCATTTACCTGCATAGTTGTGATTACAAGGACTCTGTATTCTTCCTGTATAGATATGGACCCTTTAGGGGTGAGAGGGGGGAAGGTAGCACTGATCCTATCTTCCAGTATGTTGGCAATATCAGTTGGTTCTGTAACGTTCATGCCTTTGTGCAGTAACTCAGAGCAGATCTGGGTGTCGACATTGAGATATATGACATAGCTATAGCATGCTTTGTGGTTGTCATTGGAATTAGTGGCGGTTTTGTTTTCATAGCTAGCTTTGGAGGATCTTATAAGGGATCTCAGCTTCTTACTGAGGATGACCAGGGAGCTCCTCCATGCATGGGATTGTACTCTCTTTTGCAACAGTGTCTTCCTTCTGTTGTACAGTTTGTTTATGGTAGGGGACCACCAGATTGGCTTCCTTACTTAGGAGTATAGCATCTTGGTTCTGTTTGGGATAGCACAATCCATGCACTCGTGTAAGTGCTTATAGAGTGCATTTGTGTAGGATTCAGCAGTTGTAACTGTATTGTCCAGCTGCATGGGTGTCATGAAGTTCATCACGTCTGTCTTAAGAAGCACGAAGTTGGCTTTGTAGACATATTATACTGTGGTTCCCTTAATGGGGGTGGGGGCGGGATGTGGATGTCACGGTTGTTTAGCTTATGGTCAGATCGGACCAATGAGGAGTTGACTTCAGGTGTGGAACACCGGTCACTCATTTTGGTAATGCCTAGGTCTAGGATATTATTGCCCCTGGTGGGTGTGTGGATAAGTTGATCCAAGGCATTGGTGTTTATGAATCCCAGAAAGCGTTGAGCTAATGAGTTGGTACATGAGTAGTTTTCCCAGGTAATGGTTGGGTAGGTGAAGTCGCCCATTAGTAGGGTGTTCGGTTGAACCCTAATAATTTCCAGTACATCAAGAAAAGAGGAGTGGGAATCTTGGGTCATGGTGGGGGATCTGTAGCAAGCTACAATTTGGATTGCAGTTTAACCCAGAGGTAGTTGCACTTGGATAACCTTGGATGCATTGTGCTACGCAACTAGCCTGCAGGGGTGGATATCCTTAATGAATATGGACACGCCTCCGCCTTGGGTGTTCAGGTCTAGGTTACATGGCCGAATAGTGTGCTATGAGTTCTAACCTGGTAGTGCAGGGGTGCTCTCTGGAGCCTTGAACCAGGTGTCAGTCACTGCACAGATATCGAAGTTCTCCATTACAAGGAGTGCCTCGAGTGAGTGCATTTTGAGATTTAGACTTCCAGCATTGAATAGCATTACCCTCAGTTTGTGCTTGCCATTTCCTGTTATGGTGGTGAATATGTTATGTGAACCTTGCCTACAGAAGGCACTATAGGGGCAGCAAGAGCCTTAAAAAGTATCTGGAATCCGAGGGGCAACAGGTGCAGGCCATCTGTGGCAAAGCATCATGGTCTGTCGACCATGTCATCCCAAGCAAAAAGATACTGGATCCCCTTAGAATGACACCAAAAGCTTAGCCAATTGTTGAAGTCAATCATTTTGTCCTCATACTGCGGTATCATTCTGGGTGATGGCAGAATGCTACTCAGGGCTAGGGTCATACCTGCCTGGTCTACATGTTCGGAGAGCTCTTCCATGTCTCTTTTCAGGTAGTCCAGGGAGGTACGTCTCAGGTCATTTACACCAACATAGACAATGACAGAGTCGTATTTATACTTGTTGTGGAGTGACCTGAGTGAGTGGGTTATGTGGTGGATCCTGTTACCCGACATGCAGCTGACAGTAACCTTCTCCTTGTTTAGCCTGGTGAGTGGGACATCAGTGTGCCTGACTATAGAGTCACCTATGACTAGTGTGTTGGGTACGTTGATTTGCCTTATTGGCTGTGGCTGAGTGGCACACTGACTCTGTGGGATATGTGCCATTGGGGTTGTGTTGGGGGATGGAGGCTGTTTGCGTTTCCACTTTGGAGGTCTCTGTTGCTTAGGCAGATTATTATTGAGAGCCTCTGTGAATGTTTTTGTGTTACTATGTGTGGATTATGGTGGTGTAGATTCAGTGAGACTATGTGATGAGTGTGCTGTGGTGCGAATGTTTACCTTCTCCACATGACTGTCAGGGTCAGTCTTGGTTGGAGAGAGCTTTACCTCCAGTTTGGCTAGATAAGTGCATCTTTCACAGGTTGTAGTGTTGGGTGGTAGGCGAAGAGGGTTGTCTGTGTACATGAGGCAATGTCTACATTGCCTCAAGATATCCAGATTCATCAGATAGACAGGAGAGAACACTGGCAGATGACGCTTGGACATGCCTGAATATAAAACTAATTTCCCCTAGATAAATGAGGAAAGTGAGTACAAGAGCTATTTTACTCTAAGCAAGTGAGAAAAGTATGTACAAAAACTGTTTACCTCTAGGTAATGAGGAAGAATGAGTGCTATAGTAATTAGTAGCTTACGTAGTGCTTACAAGTTCTGAACAAGTGCTGAGCATGAATAAGCAATCCAGATAGGGTCTTGGATAACATAAACACACTGCCCCTCCCCAACAGGTACACAATCATATATCCATGTACACTACAGAGCCCCTGTACCCACAACTATGCAGGCACAAGCTGCACTCAGGCTGCATGGGACCTGTCCACATCCCAGCTTGTATCATACACATATGGCAAAACAAGTTGCTCTCCACATACACATCATGTAAAACATAGCTTCATGTCAGGCTGTGTACACACTGAATGCTGCACACCAACAGGTATCACAACCCACAAAGGGGGCGACACCACTGATAATGGGAAGAACTGCACTACTACCCTGCTGAGTCTGGTCTGAAAGGCCATGAACCTTGATCAAATTATTTGATGTCAGCAGTACAGATGTAGATGACATAAGGTTGATTTCACATTGCATATCATAACCTTGCCAGGTCATAGGACATCATCACCCATACTGTGTTCCACCTACACTCAGTATACTAGATGTACATTCCTATGTCACAGGAGTGTTTTGCAACTGGACTGCTGGCAGAACCAACACTACAGAAGGTGTCTGAATAATACATGCACATCACACCAGTGCCAACTACAGTAAGACTGGGTTAATTGATTGTACTCCCCCTCATTGTAGTCCATACCACACAGACTAACAGAAGGCATCTGCCTATTGAAGTATTCAAATGACTATGACCTAGGAGCAATAGCTGAGTCAGAGTGTTGTGGACAACATACAGAAGGGGCTTTGTGGGTGAGGTGTGACATATGGCCACAATCTGACAGCTACATATTGCATTGTCACCCCTATGTTAATAACCCTGTACCCATGAACTACCACCTAGGCAGTGGTCAACATAATGGACACTGTGTGTAAGGGATGCAGCTGGGCAGTTGTCTTTCCTGTGATAGTTACATCACCACACCTGTCAGGTAGTCGTATGTGGCAACCCTAATTATGACAGGGTGTCATCCATGAATATAGAGATCATTGTCCAGCCATACACAACACTCAAGTGACCCATATCACATCACATATTTCCTTTAAGGGGTATTGGCCATGTTCAGATGGCCTACACCAGCCTTCCCATTCCCCATCTCCACTATGTAGCATGATGACTACCCTGAATAAATCCATGTCCAACCCAATGATGTTGGACATGCTACACGTACGCATCCTGATCTCAAACACATACTTCATGGACATCCACCTTCTTGGTACTAGGATCACCACATGCTGGGCAGATCCTTGTCCCATACACTTTACATAGTCCTGCCATACTATGCATTCCTGTCCAGCAAAGCTGCACATCGTCCCCCTCACAGACATGGTGTGATGACCGCATGGTAAATGTATCATTAACCCTGTGGATCAGTTATGTGGCACTGCTCCACCTGGCCCCAGAGACCTGCCTGTCGGCTACAGCTAGGTAACCTTTCATCCTAGATTCATACATGGCCCAGGGCATATAGCCTACTAGTTGACTTTGACTGTACATGCTATAGTTGCTATCCATCCCTGCAAATACCATCTGGCTAGCCAGTGTCCCATTTGTATCACATGTGCAAAACAAGTGATACATGGCAGGATGTGGAATTGCTGTACAGTGCTGTGTAGCTGTATATGGCAAAACACATACATGTAAAACCTGCCATGAGCAAGTCTGCAGGGTCACAGGTCATGTCCGTTAAGGCAGTGTAAGTCTTTATATGTGACATATACACAGCATCAAGGTCGACTGCATTAATGTGGACACATCCAGCCATGTGCTGATAGGTAGGAACACCAGTACAGGCAAACAGACATGCCCACATCAAGACAGCATCCACATGGAGTATGAGCAATGTAATCAGGTGACACACACACATATATGGTGATAATATCCAATCACCATTGAGTGTCACATGTGTTTGACACAAACATGTCAGTGGTGTCAGTGTCATGTAGATTTGCAAAGACAACTATTTAATCGTAATAAATGTGATACACATGTATGCTCAGCTGTAGCTCTGTATGTCTCTATGAGTTACTGTGACCTGTCTCCATCATTATGTCTTCCAGGTATGCCATGTGCAAGGCTACCCCCTTATACCTGCTTGGAGAATGAGGCCCTCATCTCATACCTACATGACAATCATGATATCCTGTTCAGCCATTGTACATGGGTAGCCATTGTGATGCATTGCAGTTCCGACCTGTATATTGTGAGAGGTGATTGAGCAAAATAGCAGATGGCTTCTTTTAGGGTTGGGAGGGTGGCCTAATGGTTAAGGTGTTTGCCTTACAAACACAAGCTACAGGGTTTGAATCTCACAGGGGATAATTGGCTAGGCTTAAAATGGCTCACAAGGGCAGTTAGCCTAGTACTAACCTATGAACCTATGAACCTATGAACCTATGAACCTATGAACCATGTGCCACAGGATGCACAGCAGCAGGATGCCCTGTGGATGGAACTTCGCAGGAGGGTTAATGATGTGGGTGGCCACAACCGCACATACCAGCAGGTGCGCAGACACTGTACAGACCTAATTAGATGGGTGAAACAGTGTGCAAATGCAATCTCCAGGGAACAAGGTGCAACAGGTGGTGGGCCACCAACACAGCCCCCACTCACACGTACCAAGGAGCTACTGACCAACCTGGAGACACCTGCAAAACAACATCCACAAGCCTTAGCCAATATTGTGAAGGTGGATGTCTCTCAACCACCGAGCCTGGAGTTGCCTGGTAAGTCACGACTGCACCTATAACAACTATATTCCATATAGTTACATGTGTCACTGTACAATATGTAATGTAACATCATATGCAAGGCATGTATACACACATGCCACATACTATAGTATGCTACTCTGTGTATGCACACATGTGCATACACCATAGTATAGTCTATTGTACCGGTGTATGTGTTAACGTGTACAATGCATCCTGTAGCTATCATACAGGCGTGGATAATGCTCATACTGCTCTTTTACTCCTATTTAGGTACCTCTGGTGTTCCGCTGTGACAGCAGCCTGTTGCAGATGAGACTGTTATTATTTATCAGGCATCTTAATGCACAGATCTATCTGACATGTGGCCATTTACCACATGTACACATAATGTATGGTCCTCTCACAATATACAGGTCGGAACTGCAATGCATCACAATGGCTACCCATGTGCAATACTTGCAAACTATGTGAAACACCGACATGAAACCTCACAAACTGTCATTGCCAGATGTGTGGACAGCTGTGCATACAATGGTGGAGATGCTGTTCACTGTAGGGACATGTACTACAGATCAGAACTACACATGTGGGGAATACAAACAGTACTACACAATGAACTGGAGTATGGCCAGCCCACAGGATTCACTGGTGTGGATCATAGCCCTGCTATGA
This sequence comes from Protopterus annectens, assembly GCF_019279795.1. Lineage (NCBI taxonomy): Eukaryota > Metazoa > Chordata > Ceratodontiformes > Protopteridae > Protopterus > Protopterus annectens. The sequence goes on along the minus strand of NC_056729.1, from coordinate 155,100,844 downwards.
AGCTATGAATATCACACAATGTGATGTGCTATCTTGACATGTCCATGACATCTAGTGGCCTGGCTGCAACACTGAAACTATCCTGAAAAACATATCCCACATACCACCCTTTGTCTGCATAACCCTGTCGTCAGTAGAGCATATGACATCTATGGGTGTATGTCATATGGGACAACACAGACATGTGAAATAGATGCCCGTCAGAATAATTTGGCCAACACATGTACACACATGGCCATGGAGGATGGCCAGAAACATGCAGCAACACACACACACTAGACATGACGTGCTTGTGTGTACACCCTGTCATATATTGGCTCCACATGGTCCAACTATGGCCTTTGTGTAATGGTTATATTGCAGATGTGGAACACTAGACATCCTACAGGCCTGTGCACATCTTGTGTAGGCGTGACATCAATCCACCACATAAGATGTGTTGAACATCTTGAGTGTGTCATGACATGACAGCAGTCACCTGTACAGTATCCACATCAACCCACAGATACAGTACATTCCCCTTGCTGGTGTCAGACATCAATGTTATCCTTGCTCCTCATGTGTGTGTGTGTGTGTGTGTGTGTGTGTGTGTGTGTGTGTGTGTGTGTGTGTGTGTGTGTATACACATATGTCATGTGGGACATGGTGTACAGATGAGTTTGCCAAGTCTGGCCATAGTTGCCAGACAGCAGCAATATGGTTGCAGATGTGCAGGGATGTCATCCATATACCCTTCAGTGACCTGTGTCACACATTCCACTTCATGGTTTAATGTGTATACACCTCAGTGACATGGGTCACATTCCACAGTATATATGTATTGTATCTGAACACAGTCATGGCTATTACCTGTGTCTGTAACCCACACTGTATAGCAAAAGAGACGCCTCATGATTCCCTGCAATGGTCATGCACATCAGCTAAATGTGCAATATATATGTACGGCGGTCAGACAACACTGCATTGGGACACCATTACCCCACTGTATATTTAACAGGACACCATTGAGTTAAACATGTATGCATGTCATTGCACACATCAGCAGATCACATGACATACTATATGTGATCGTCAACGTCATATGCCACACATCAGGCAGGTGTACTGTTAACCTGTGCTGGTCTACATGGTGTAACACAGGGATTTATGCTAACTACTACTATGATTGTGTAATTTGCATGCCTTCTGCTATGACATATGCATGCTGTTGTGTGCAATCCAGGGATGTATGATAACTACCACTATTATTGTCTGTGCTGCATGCAGTCTGCCGTATCACATGCATGTTGCATGCCTTCTGCCATATCACATGCATGTTGGGTGCCTTCTGCCATATCACATGCATATTGGGTGCCATAGCGTGTGTGTGTCTGTGTGGGTATCTGTGAGGTGTCTGTGTGTGTGCAATTGGTGGACATGTGTAATGACATACATGACACATGGACTGTTGTATGATATGATAGGTGTACTGCGTGACCGGTACAGAGGGAATGTTACCTCTGTCAACACTGATATCACACCTTATGTACTGTTGGCATTCAGCAGCCATGGACCTACATTCCATGTGCATGTGTATGATGGCTGTAGCCACCTTTCTGCACAAAGGACAACAACAGCTATGCTATTTACATATATGCTGTGTGTGTGTGGCATGTACATATCCAGGGCAGGTACATGTATGTCATATCCAAACATGAGGGAGTTTACTGGTGTACAACAACAGTCATCTGATAATGCTGTAAATAACCAGGGGCCCCTAGTATGTGTACAGCTGACCTGGTTACAGACAGTGGCATTTTTGTATTGCATAACACATGATGCAACTGTGTCAGTACATGGGTATTCTGCACAGTTGATGTAGAGCTTGGCACAGTCCACTGGTCAAGGTCACATGGTGGTGTAGTATTATATGTCCTACCACATGTATGGATATGTGTTGGTGGTCCGAGGGCATGGTGGTGTCTGAGGTTTACATCCTAGTATGCACCATTTGACACTGTGTCCTGCACCTGACTCATCTGTGATGCCTTTTGTGGGAGTACAGGTCAGTACATGTGAATAGCCTCTATGTATGTGTGGACACCACCACCTGGAGCGGTCCATACCTGTGTCATGGCCCACATGTCTGGTTCTGAGGTATATGGTGGTAGTGCTATTGTGCACTACAGAGCCTTCAGCCAGGTGTTCCTCATGGCACAGATGTCAGTACTCCCCATTGTTGGATCTACAGTGAGCAGCTGTGATTACAGATGCTACACATCTAGCACTGGTTAGCTTAAGCATACAATGCATTTGTCCTCTAGGTGTCAGGGTGTTATCCTGTGTTAAGGACATTTGCCTTGGAATGGCACTATATAGGCGAATGCGACTTGGGTATTATCCCCTCTCCCTTGAATCATGGATGCATGGGATATGTGACAAAGGCCTGTCTAGTTTCAGTCATGTCATCCCAGAAAAACAAACACTGGACAACCTCGTAATTACAGCAGGACATTGGCTCATTGTGTTGGTCACGCAGTTGCCACTCCTAGCAAGACATCACTGTGAGTGGTAGTATTGTGCTTGGTATAGAATGATACATCTAAGGTGATGGACAGCAGCAGACGTTGTGTATAAGACTGGTGTCAGATATATGTAGAGCAGCGTTCCTGCTAACAATGACAACTACTAACACCAGAGTCCATTACAATGTGTTCTTTACATCTAACTCTAATAGCATGGCCACTGTGGCCTTCCGTGTTTAGAATCAGAGTGCATCCCAGACAGCCCTGTGCTACTAAGTGTATGAGCATGCCCAGTATAACCTTGTGTAGATAGACACATAGTACATTCCGAACAGCCCTGTGCTACTAAGTGTGCAAGCATGCCCAGTGACACCTTGTGTCAGTTATGTGCCTATATGTGTATGGGCATGGCCATTGTAACCCTGTATAGTGATAGTAGTCATTCATTCCACAGATGGGCATACTCCAGGTCAGGATGGATTCCTCCTTTAAACACACAGGTTCACAGGTATGTACATCTTAACTGCCAGCATCCCTGTTGATGTCCGCATTCCTAGAAGGTCATAATGACAACCTTGAAATGTGTAGTCTGTGTGGTGCGACTCGTAACTATGTAGTATTGTAATAGTGATCTGTAGATAGGCAGGTGTTCTCTTCCCACCACTGGCGTGTGTGTGTGTTTGTCCCCATCTGCCTGAGGACTGAATAATGCTTTTAGACTGCTCACACTCCATACCATTCCTATACCCATCTTTGGCAAGGCTGATGTCACCCACCTAGAAATGCACCTCTGGGAGTGCTGTGACCCAGTAATCTCGGTAGCGCGTTCTGTAACTGCGTAATTCTGTAGTGTGATAAAGTAGTTAGATCAGTGTTCTAATCCCAGACTTGCCCAGTGTGTGTGTGTGTGTTTGTCCCAGTCTGCCTGAGGATGGAATAATGCTTTTAGACTGCTCACACTCCATACCATTCCTATACCCACCTTTGGCAAGCGTGATGATGTAACCCACCTAGAAATACAATTCTGGGAGTGCTGTGACCCAGTAATCTCGGTAGCACGTACTGTAACTGCGTAATGCTGTAGTGTGATAAAGCAGTTAGGTCGATGTTCTAATCCCAGATTTACCAAGTGTGTGTGTGTGTGTGTGTGTGTGTGTGTGTGTGTGTGTGTGTCTGCCTGCGTGAGACAAGTACCGTGCTTTGTAGAGTATGCACTCTCTGTACAAATCACATGACCACCTTTGTCATTCCTGCTGTTGTCACCCACCTAGGTATACACCTGTAAGCGTGCTGTAGCTCATGCCTTAAAAGCGTATTGCTGCAGTATGATACGGTAGGTAGGGGTTCGTATACAGGACATGGCAAGTGTGTGTTTGTCTGTCAGAGCCTGTGTAGAGGTGGCTGTGAGTGTCTTACCATTGGACATGTTGGGGAGAGAATTTTGTAGTTTTCTTATATGGTGTCCGTCTTATGACACATTGGCCACCTAACGAGAAGTACAGCTGTCAGTCAGCCACAGGACTGTGTTGGCAAGCCATACTCCTACATATGGCAAAAGGCCTGGTATATGTCCTGCACCCATGTGCCATGCACAAACAAATTTGCCTAGGATATCCCGCTATGTTCTTAGTACCATGCACATTGATGACAAATAGTAGGCATGGTGTGAATGCAGTGGCCTGCAGAGGACATTGCACCCTGTACAGCGGTACAATAGGCACAAATATGCGGACATTGTGCCTTCACTATGTTCCCCACTGGATGCCTGCAACATATGTGGTGCCATAAAATGTGATCCACAGAGGCCATACAATGCTGTACACATGTGCCCTGTATGGACCAATGCCACTGAACCCAGGGAATACCTGTATCATACTATCAATGCAGGTGCAGGGTCAACCTGCTCACTATAAGCAGGTTTCACCACACCAGGCCAGTATTGGCATATCAGGGGATAACAGTCTGTGTACACAACATGTGCCTGCCAAACCAAGTACACCAAGACAGTCGCTGTGAGTGGTACCTGCATGTGGTGTTCTGACACGGCATCACAGATGATATATGGATGTACTTCAAACACTATACACAGTGGGAAATAGCCTAAAGACAGGAGGGTGATGTGCCACACATGACTACAGCATGTAAGAGTAGCTATGCTGCATTGAGACTACTGCCTGTTTAACATGTGTGTGGTAATGGCTATTCTGCATGTTTTAATACAGACATGACAGTACTCTCTTTGTGAGGGACCCCCCTCTGTAGGGCCATCTGTGAACTAATCAGTGTGCAACCATTTGTTTCCTGTGTTACACACTGAACACACATCTGTGCACAGCAGAAGCATAGTGTGAGGATTGCAGACAGTACATGATGATAGGGATGTGTTACTGCCATCGCATCTTTGACTGGATGTGTCACATGAAACAGTGGTATGACAGACACTGTCTGGGGTTCCCAGTGACAAGCCAATAATGGGCAACTGTTCATAACTGCAGTCACACATCTACTACACATTGTACAGATGGCATGCAGTATATATGCATGTATTGTGCTCCCTCTGCAAATATATACCATCTGCTGTGTTGGGTTGATGGTGATATTTATGCATACTGTTGTAGGTAATCCTGTATGCTGATGTCAATCACTAAGCCATATGTGGGTTTAAACTGCAACACCATAGGCTGAATGGGTTGGGAGGTTCCGGCAGAACCTCCTGTCCCACTTCAGCTGACCATGGCACTGGGCACTAGCACATCTGGGGCCCAGCCTTGGACATCAACCTCTGTTGGCTCTGCACCACCTTCTGGTGGTACCAGCACTGAGGATGGAGCATGTCCCCCCTGGGAGCAGGACCAGACAGGCACATGTCTGCTGTCGTGCAGTCCCGGACGTGTTGCGTTGGGGGCTCACTAAGGGGTTCCAAAGCTGGATACACAAGCTCAAGGGCAGAGTGTCACATTTACAGGGTGATTATGACCCTCCTGGACAGCCCCCAGCACTGCCTCCTTTGCAGCTGTTTAGGTGCAGTGGTTTATGCCCATGGCTGGGGACCTCTGTCCCACTGTTCCCATGGGCTTGTGAATGTCAAACACCCATCCCCTTCTGGGGTGTATCCCCCCACATGTGTCATATACCAACTCTGTATGCTGTCATGTCTGCGATCCTACCCTACCTATTATCCACGGCCATACCTACACTCCTTCGCTTACATCCGACCCTCACCTATGGAAACATAAGGCCAATCGGCTCCTAGGACAACATCTGCCCTATACATAGCTGTCCATTTCACACACGTGCCCACTGGACACATGTAAGCCTTGTAATATGCATCACAACATACTCCTGTTATCCTCACCCCTGTCCCTCAGACGCATGATCCTGGTATGCACATCACTCCTAACTGGTCCAGGTACATGTGATGAGGATGACCCCATTGTACACACAACACTACTGGTCCCTCTATGGTTACCCCATTTACCTTTATCATGATGATGATGTTGCACACAGCACCTTGCAAGAGTACTGTTCACACATAATGATTGGACAGGTACTGTTGTGTTAATGTACATTACATGCACAGAGTGATGTATATGGCCAATGTACAACTATTTGCATGTATGAATGACACATGTCTGTCTGAGGGAGTCTTGAGATCACATAGAACAACACCACTACATAATACAGGCGTCGCTGGTGTTTCCCGTTTTATTTGTTTGTAATGCTTTGTTGCCACATGGTATGTTCCTGATATATCTCTATATATGTATGTACCTATATGCTGGACATAAACACTCACATATACATCTACATGATGGGATACATTCCTATACTGTTGAATGACTGTGCTGTATGATATGTTTGTGGTACTGTCCATTGTCTGTATATCTGCCATGGTGTGGTAATTCACATTAGCTGTGTGTGCAGGGTCCTGGTTCCGAGCCTTGCAGAGGATGTTTATTTGGTTGCAGGGCAGAGCAAGGCCATTGGATATGGAGGGAGTAAGGCACATTAAAGCAGTTGGGAACAGGTGTGCATGGGTTTGCGCGGTGTTAAGCACTGCTGACCTCTGTTACAGCTTCTTACACTCAGTTAGCCTTTACATTGCTTTACCAGTGCAATACTCGCATACTGGTAGCCAAACAGGCTTACACCCGCTTGCTCCCACGCTTGCAAATGCACCGACATTGGTGCTTGCATCTGACACTTACACCCCTGGGTGGGAGCGAGGACCACAAAATTACCTTGTGATGCCTATTACATCAGACTACATGACTACAATATTGGGAATGGCTGCCCATTAGGCAACGGCATGGCGTTCGACTGTACGGAATCGGCGGCCTGTCCAGTGAATTAATCATATTATTTGTGTGTTCCTCATACAATTTGCTCCCGTCTGGCTGATACATAGAAACTGAGACTCTTCAATACAGACAAGTAATTGGGTTTTGGGAGCCACATCCGTCGGCTGAGTCATGCTACCGCATACCTATTATAGGTTTGCCACCTTTTCAATTGGTCAAGGTGGGACTTTAGGGTTAACACCTGTCCCACTTTGCGAAGGACAGTCCCTCTTTAGGCAGTTGTGTCCTGCGAAAATAATCAAGACATAGCAAATATCCTGAGATTACAGGACAAAATTATATCCTACGTTTCTTTAATAGTTGCATAAAACAGTTATTTTATATATGAAACTTCTATATGTTATGTGAAATAGCATAAGCAATTCAAATGTTACTAGAATAAGCTTTTATTTGTGCAAATAAGTAAAATTCTGTACTATGCATGGCTGTAGGTAAGTTTTGTCCTGGAAAATCTAACATTTCTACAGAACATGTCCCACTTTGGGCATTTGAAAAGGTGGCAACCCTAAGGACCTTTATGTAGAGACGTCAGATTTTGCAGGGCAAAACATACCCACAGCCAGTACAAAAGGGAGTACTTCACTGTTTTGCCTAAATAAAAGGTTATTCTTGTAGCATTATAGTTGCTTGTATGGTTTCTTATAACATTTAGATGTTTCAGATACAAAATAATTAGGATATATCCAAGTACAGCTGCTGTCCAAAGGTACACGTCCCAGAAAAGGAAAACACTGAGGATGAAAAGACTGGACACGACCACCACAACGTATATAAAATCCAGTTTAATAGATAAAAATGAACGCTTTCACATGTTCCACTGGCATGCCTCTTCAGATTTAACATACATTTACTCCAAAAGACACTTAAATAGCAAAGACTTAATTAGATAATTGATTAAATATGCAACAGAAGGGTGGAGTTTTTGTCCACTTAAAGACAATGTCTTTGAAAAGCATTACTAACTGCTCAAACGAGAAAATACAATTTAGTTAATATACAATATGTATAAAAACATATTCTTACATAATAACAAAACAAACAGAAGAACAAAAACAAAAATGTATACATCACCCATTCTGCAAAAACTCATTGTACAAAAAGCTTCAAAAATAAGCTTATTGTAACATAGTACCTATGCCATTTATGTTCCATGATGTGTGCTCATTCACTAAAATGTATATGAGCACTTATCCCTATCTGAAACAATTTATTCCTAGAAAAAGCAGATATTCCAGCAGCACAACTAAATATACCAAATACATATGTGTAATACAAAACATAGACTAAAACTTTGTATGAGCATTTACTAAAAATATGTATGTATATATACCTAAAAGTATGTGTGTAACTAATGACTTCTGGAACAAAACAAAAATACAAGAAACATATATAAATAAATAAATAAATAAATAAATAAATGAATAAAACAACAAGCTGTCAAGGTGTAAAACCCAACATTCATTTAAAACTTCTGTATATATGTATATCATCACTAAATGATCCCTATACATGTGCTTCAAGTAAAGGTTTAATGCTGATGCACTGATTGAGCCCCGGGTCCATATGAGCTCTGAGCTTAAAGATCCAACTGAGCTCTATAGATTCCAAATGGTTTATGTTGTCACCACCCCTTCTACCCTTGGTAACTACCTGTAGCAGCCTGAACCTAAAAGTGTGGTCAGGGAATAGAATAACATGTCCGGCCAACGCATTTTCTGGATTTCTTTTCCTTATATCATATATGTGATTATACATCCTATTTTTCAACCTTCTGGTTGTCATGCCTACATAAAATCTTGTACATTTTGTGCAGGTGGCTAAGTAAATTAGATTCTTGCTATCACATGAGGCATGAAACCTAGGGATGAACTCATAATCCATAGTAGGATGAGCAAACTGCTGTTCAGCTGTAATGAAACTACACATTTTACATCTCATACATCGATATGTGCCATATTTATTGATGTTCACTCTATTAAGTTTGATACTAGAACATTTCTTGCATAACAGCCTTTTTCGATTCCTACTGTTTCTGTAGCTAAAACTAGGATTATTTCCTATTACTACCAGGATTTTAGGGTCCATGGTCAAAATACTCCAATTCTTCTTTATTATATTTACTATGCTTTTATTATCATTAGTATATCTAGTAATGAAAGAAACTTTAGAACCATATGTCTCTTTCCATCCATGACCTCTATATGCCTTTCTTATCTTAGTATTTCCATCAGTCAGGGTAGAATCTCTAATGCCACTAACCAAAGAATTGTTATAGCCCCTATCTAAAAACAGGGTGTGTAATGTATCTAACTGCATCTGTAGGTTAGAGCCTTCATTACAAAGCCTTAGCATCCTATTAAACTGCCCTTTGACTATATTAGAAAAAACATGTCTGGGGTGCATGCTACTATAATGTAAAAGGGTATTTTTCCAACAGGGCTTCCTATATAGGTCTGTGGATATATTGCCATCGATCTTTTTTGTAATCTTTATATCTAAAAAATTAATTTCTTTGCTAAATACTTCTGAGGTAAATCTCAGAAAGTCAGTAGTTGTTTCCAGGAACTCAATGAAGGCCATAAGATCATTCATACTGCCCTTCCAAAAGAGCAGTATATCATCCACAAACCTCCTGTATAAAAGTATATGCTGGTAGTATACGCTATTAAACAAAAACTCCCTCTCCCAGTTGTAGACCACTAAATTTGCGTATGAATTAGCACATGGGGTGCCCATAGTGACACGCCATCTCTGTGCAAAGAACTTTTCACGAAACATAAACACATTATTATTGAGCACAACATCCAATAGGGCACATACCAGTAGCTGCTGGTACTTCACTGTTTTGCCTAAATAAAAGGTTATTCTTGTAGCATTATAGTTGCTTATACTGTTTCTTATAACATTTAGATGTTTCAGATACAAAATAATTGTTTTATGCAACTACTACAGACAATATAGGAAATCTTTGTCCTAAATCACAGGACATTTGCCATAATTACAATTATTTTGCAGGACACAACTGCCCAAAAGGGAGTGTCCCTCGCAAAGGTGGACAGGTGATAACCCCAACCCTATTATTTTATCATCTTTCTAAGGTAGTCGGCAGAATATGCGCTTTCTCTCACTAGCAGACCTCTCATACGAATGGGGAAGATTGAACACTGAATTAGGGACACTGCATAACAACTTCAGGGACACAATTAGAAGTTTGGTGCTATTAACCTGACACATTGACAGACCCAGAGCATATGCAGTAACTGTCTGAAGAAGCCTAAGGGTGAAAGCGCTAACAGTTTTATACCAATAAACTGCTTGGATTTTATACTACAGTTGGTGATCGTGTTTTGAACTGTTTTGAACTGATTTCCTGCATTTCAGTGCTTGAGGAATCTACAATTTATTAGCCGTCAGACCCAGCGCATGGTGGTGTTTGTTATTTACATTCGCTTGCATCCCTAGGGCTGTCCATATTGGCAAACATCAGCCAACACCTGTACACCTAGACCTATTAAGTAGCTACCCACCTTTGCCTTCTCCACAGCACCCATCCTTACTCTGGGACGTGGTGGGTTCTGGACACACCACTACAAGCTGCCCACTCTCCACTTCACAGGACCCATTTCATACAATTGTCTCGGCCCATGGGTAATCTGGGTTACCCACCCTTGAATTCTGAGTCTGTATACACCACGGATAAACAGGACGATCTATCGCATTCCTATGGTTTGGCCAATCTTTGGGGTGTGCCGCAAGGGATGCTCCAATATGTGTTCCATGATTAGAATTCACAGGTTTACGGTGCCCCCCCCAGGTGTATCCTATCTGTGGTCTGGAGAGCAGTGGACACTTTACATTGCTTACATGTATAGTTCCCGTGTCCGGCTGTAGTGGGGGGTGGAAAGGCATACTGTGTGTGTCATGTGTCTTGCTTGGGCTCCTCACTTCAATTGCCATAGCCTGTGAACAGATGTCATTCCTGTGTGCTTTTTCCTATCATAGCTGTATATATCTATATGTCTATGCGTGCGCGCGCACACACACATACACACATACACACACATATATATATATATATATATATATAAAAATATATATATATATATATATGTACATACATGTGTATGTATATATATATATATATATATATATATATATATATATATATATATATATATATATGTATATGTCTGCAGCCATATATATATATATGTGTGTGTGTGTGTGTGTATATATATATATATATATATATATATATATATATATATATATATATGTCTATACCTATATGTCTATATATATATATATATATATATATATATATATATATATATATTTATATATCTGTGTGTCTGTAAACCAATACATTCCCCACTTATACTCACTTACACATGCGCAATGGTGTTTATATATGCTTCACCAGCATACTAGTGCCTTATTCATTATGACACTGACACTTCACTCCAGTTATCTTGTAATCGGTATTTAGCACGTTATACAGTGGACAGATGTCACAATATGTTCATGTACGGATTACTGATGGTAATTGGAATGTGATACACTGTGATTCGGTATGAGAATGTCTGTTTGTTAGGGGGTTGCTCTAACGAATGCACTATTGCTGTGTCACTCCATATGCATATATACCCATATACCCATATACCCATATACCCATGGCTCCTGGTTCCCCAAACACACCCCAGCGCTTCTCTAACACTGCTGTCATCCATTCTCCTGTCAGATTCATGGTGTATCGACACCACTACACACTGACCACACCCTACTCCTATAGAGCCATCCCATCAGTTTACTCACTCCACGTATCCTCCAACCTCCCATACGTTTAGTCCACAAACATTGTTGACGTGAGCGACCAAAGGAATACGTTTTGCTATTATTGGGCTGACCCACATGGAATACACAAGTGTTTATGGCAGAATTAGACTCTGGACTTTATGACATCTTTACTCCCGTTAACATGACATTGCAATTCATTAATATGTATGACTATGCGGTATCGCACACGTTCAACATGGGAGCCTAGTTATGTACGTGTTCAGCGTATTTCTTTTACAATTAGACCAGTTAATTACTTGTCATTGCCATACCGGGCAGATCACAGAAAGGATTCCGTGTATGGGGAAGCCCTCACACTGGATTATCGTCAGCACGGCACTAACTTTGGACACTGTACACGCCTCTGTGTTCTAGCAGTTTCGTCCCATCCCTCTTCTGTACAGCCTATTATTCCATCTACTGTCATGTTTGTATGTGCACATTCCTATTATTTATGTCATCAAATGGAATACATGTGTTACAGAGAATCTACTTCTACATATTGTTGTCTGCATGTGTGTATGCATATATACCTATTACGAACTAGCTGACCTCCACGGGGCGGTCCAATTAGAACCGGGCCATCCAACCCTGGCAAGCCTGGATCCATAATTTCATACTCATAGTTCCTCCACCCCACCCGTGTTGAATTTACACGTGTAACTTCCATTATCCACTTGTTATCACAGCCATGACACACCTTTACACACTGCCCTCTCAAGAGCGTTTGGGGCCCTACACATATTTTGTCCCACCTCGTGTATTCACAGGCTCTCTCGCCATGTAATATTTGCACATACGTGTCTTTCCTGGGGTTATGAATTACAGCCATTTGCGCTTTACAATTTTTGGTGGTCCCAGCATGGACTACTTTCTGTCTGTGTGTAAAGTAGACTTAGCAATTCAACGATGTTACTCCCACTGGTAAAACCCTGCCTGTGGTGTGAGTAGCAGTGCTCTGCTCACTCCTGGGCAGCTTTTTATGACATACGCAGACAGCACTATATAATACCATATTTGCTCTTGATTCCCTTCACATCCCTTGTGTATGCTTTATTGTTACGACGTTCATTCTTCATATATATATATATATATATATATATATATATATATATATATATATACATATATTTAATGTATGTAGATATATATATCTATACACACATATATATGTGTGTGTGTGTGTATATATATATATATATATATATATATATATATATATTTTTTTTTTATGTATATATATATATATCTATATATCTATATATATATATATATATATATATATATTACACCTGTACATACATATATACATTATATACATTTCCTATGCTGGGCACTGCTTACACACAAGCAGGTGCACTCGCATATGCTTACTGTGTGTTACATATGTTTACTGTCACTTATTTGTGCTTACTTGTGCCTTATTCATTATGACAGTACCACTTTGATTGAAGGGTCTGGTTAATAGTCCCGTGCGATACACACATTCACTTTTACATGTTTTAATGTCGGCTTTACAGCAGAACGACATTCGTTCCACAAGGAAAATATGTGCTATAGTCGAACTTGAACCGTGAATGCCTGTTCGTTAGGCAGATGCTCTAACCACTACACTATTGGTGTTCTGCTTCATTTATATGTATACCCATGGTTCATAGTTACCCGAACACATGCCTCAACACTTCACTTACACAGCAGGCATCCATTTTCCTGTTGGGTAAACCGCACTACTACACATGCGCCATTCCCTACTGCTCTGGACCCGTGCCACATGTTAACTCACCCAGCGTATATTCAGACCTCCAAAACCTATAGTCCTGGCACATAAGTATGTTTGATTGTCAGAGTGTTCATGTGGTCATCAGGGTTTAGGCTTGTCTGACTGGGGACCGTGACTGCCCTTTACTTGTTTAAAAGTCAGATTTAGCATGTGGACAAGGTTACTCCCACTGTTAGCATTTTACCTGTGGTTAGCGATGCAGGGATTTTGGCCACCTCTGGCCAGCTTGATATGTCAACACTAGATAATATGGGTGTTCTGATGCTATTTTCCTTCGCATTCATTATGAATGCTTTCTTGTTCCCATGTTTGTTCTGTAGATATAGTTATCGTTATAGATAGTTGCCACCCTATCAAATGGCCAAAGTGGGACATTTTTGGTACAAACGTCAACATTTTGCAGGCCAACACATACCCACAGCCAGTACAAAGGGCAGAACCTCACTCTTATGCCTAAATTACAGCTTATTCTTGTAGCATTTTTAGTTGCTTATTCAGTTTCTTATAAAATTTAGGTGTTTCAGATACAGAATAACTGTTTTATGCAACTATTACATAAATATAGGAAATATTTTTGTTATTAAATCTCAGGAAATCTGCCATTTGACAATAATTGTACAGGACACAACTGCCAAAAGAAGGACTGTCGCTCGCAAAGTGGGACAGGTGGTTACCCTGTATGTATATATATATATATATATATATATATATATATATATATATATATATATATATATATATATATATATATGTGTGTGTGTGTGTGTGTGTGTGTGTGTGTGTGTGTGTGTGTGTGTGTGTGTGTGTGTGTACGTATGCATGCATACACATCTATATGATTTAATTACTTTGATCATACTGTTGACTGACTGTGCTGTATGCTGTGTTTGTGATAACATTGATGTTAGTTATAACTGGCATGGCTTAGTGGTAAATCACATTGATTGTGATGTGTAGGGTCATGGTGTCGGGCCTGGCTGACGTGGTTTATTGTGTTGCTGGGTGGAACAAGGGCCATTGGACAAAGGGTGAGTACAACACTTTTCAGCTGCGGTTTTCCGTTTAACCGCCAATTCACATCACGCAAAATCCTTCTACATTTTTACTGTGATATGTCACCCGAGTTCACATTTCATTGGTATTATATCGCTATACAGCATAAAATTAGCAAGATATGCTCATATATAGATTACGTGTCATAAATGGTGTGTGCTGCAGTTGAACTGGCAATGTCTGCTCGATAGTCGGATGCTCTAACCACTATACTATTGGTGTTCTGCTTCATTTATATGTATGCCCATGGTTCATAGTTACCCGAGCACATGCCTCAACACTTCACTAACACAGCAGGCATCCATTTTCCTGTTGGGAAAACCACACTACTACACATGCACCATTCCCTACTGCTTTAGACATGTCCCGTATGTTGGCTCACTCCAAGTATATTCAGATGTGCCAAGCTTATAGTCCTGGGACATACGTTCATATCATGGTCAGGGTGTTCAATTAGTCTTCTGATTTTTGGCTCATCCGACTTTTGACTGGGACTGCCCTGTACCTGTTTGAAAGTCAGACTTAGCAAGGGGACATAGTTAGCTCCACTTTTAGCATCCTACCTGTGGTTGGGGATGCAGAGGTGTGCTCACCTCTGGCCAACCTGATATAACAGCACTAAATATTACGGGGGGGTTCAGCTGCTGTTTCCCTTCACATTTGTTATGACTGTTATATTGTGACCATGTTCATTCTTCATACATATATATATATATATATATATATATATATATATATATATATATATATATATATATATATATATATATCGGTCTGTACATACACATGCATATACACCTACATGCTTATTTACATTTCCCAAACCATTGAATCACCGCCACTTAACGTCGCATATACACACTTGCATACCCGCTTACATCTAGGGCTGGCACCTTTTCAAATGACCAAAGTGGAAGATTTTCGGGACACACATCAGATTTTACAGGCTGACACATACCCACGGTCAGTACAAAGGATAGAACTTTAATTTTTTGCCTAAATGAAATCTTATTCTTGTAGCAGTTTAGTTGCTTATTCTGTTTCTTGTAACATTTAGGTATTTTACATACAGAAATAACTATTTTATGCAACTGTTACATAAAATATGGGACATAATTATTTCCTACAATCTAAGGACATTTGCCATTTTAATATTTTTGGTTAGGACACAACTGCCCAAAAAGGGACTGTCCCTCGCAAAGTGGGACAGGTGGTAACCCTACTTACATCTGCTTTAAAGCACCTTAATCACCCTATATCCGACTGCCACCATTGTGCCCATCATATAAAATTAGCCCTTGCATGGCTTGGACCCGGGAACAGGAACACCATAGTTACTGGTTTTACCACTAAACCATCCGTGATACATTCTCTGTGGATGGTGATTAGGATATATAACTTTACTACAGCCATTCCACAGTACTGGCAACAAATGTGACAGTTGGGTGGTGTACATATGTATAGTACATGTTACTATTCATATGTTTCTGAGACACATATGTATACATTTGCAAGGGTACATATTTATGAAGTGGACACATACTTGACAACTACTTATATGCATGTATATGTGATGTGTAGCTATGCGAATGTGAAAGGTATATATTCCCGATAATGCAAGTGGGGAGACGTGCATCACGGTCAGGTGTTTAATCCCAGGTCATAGGTTCTGGAGGACCAGCTGGAGGCTGAGCAGGGATGTGGACAACTACTGCCCATACAACTTGTGTCCAGATGTCTACGGGACTGGACATCGTGTCATGACACAAACTCTAATCTTTAGAACAGATACTTATCCCATGAGGGATATCCAAAAATTTTGGGGACCAATGACCTCGATTTTTTTGGCTTTATGAAAATGAGGTAGGGTTATACATGCAAGGGATAAATAGTTTGCAAACCTGAGACTGCCTAGGGTGAGACTGCCTACTAGATATGAGTAGGGGTCACTATTTGCAGATATGGCTGCGCCAATCTAGCAGCCCGAGTATGGGTGGTTTTGGTGGACATTCAGGAAGGGGAAGTGGTGTGCTGTGGAGGGGATAATGGGTATTCAATTATGTATCCAGGTGTGTTGAGGTTGGAAGGCTCAGTTCAGGCCAGACCATTATGTGGGTGTGAGCCGGTAACATTTCTGTACATGTGTATCGCACATTTTAATGTTCATATGTTTGTGGGATTGTGTTCTACAGTATGGCTTGTCAGGTCATATTGCGGATGTGAATGTTTGTTCTTTGGTTTTCTTTCTGATTCACCCACTGCTCCCTCGTACACCACCAGTTCACCTATTGTGCATATGACCCAGTCTCCCCTTGGCGAATTATTACATTTCCCGTCACCCCCCCACCCCCATATTCCACACACACCATCCATTCCTTCTCTGGTTGATGGCCCATGTCACAGTCAGCAGAACACATTGCATACACTACATATCTCTGGTACCAATATGGTTGTGAGGACTACCCTAGCATTTTTTGATCTTCCACATGCTGTACTTCACACACATAGGTACACGCAAATACTTATCTTTCATAACATGGTAGGTAGACCCGAGTAATACCCATTCATCTTTGGGCCGTCCAGACAAGGATGACTTGGACCACGAATGGGCAGATATTGAGCGAATGTTCTGAGCATTGGTAGGGTTGCCACCTTTTCAAATGACCAAAATGGGACATTTTCAGGACATACATCAGATTTTACAGGCCAACACATACCCACGGTCAGTACAAAGGATAGTACATTAGTTTTATACCTAAATGAAAGCTTATTGTTGTAGCAGTTTAGTTGCTTATTCTGTTTCTTGTAACATTTAGGTATTTTACTTACAGAAATAAGTATTGTATGGAACTATTACATAAAATGTGGGACATAATTATGTCCTACAATCGCAGGACATTTAACATTTATAATAGTTTTGGTAAGGACACAACTGCCCAGAGAGGGACTGTCCCTCACAAAGTGGGACAGGTGGTAACTCCAACCATTGGGCTAGGCTTAGCAAATGGCAGCAGAGTGCTAACACACTGTGTTTTGCTTCCACTTGGTATAACAATCAACACTACAATGGAATATGGGCACATGGTTTTAAATGTCATTTTTTCGAGGGATGGGGACTCAATATTCAGCTACGTGCCTTTGTGTTTAGTTTTTATTTTGGTGTTTGCAAAACTGTCTTGTATGCTTTGCATACATTTCAGTATCCACAGACATTGACAGGAATGATTATTATTAGAGGCAGGCTGTACTAGTCAACATTTTAGGTTGACCGTCTGCAGCAGACATTTTCACGTCTCAGTGCAGTGCTTAGACACGCCCCCTGCACTCACGCACGTTTCCTATGCACGTGGATGTTGCGGCAGCGCACCTTCATTAATATGCATGTGGTGCTGCTGCGCCATCTCTACGCCGCATGGTCGGCGCAAGGTTAACGTTGTCCTTGCGCTGAACTTCATGAATCCCACCTATTATTTTTATTACTGTTCCATTTTAAGTATTTTTTTATGATAAAGTTTACTAGCTGATATAGCATCTGTGTCTACAGTCTATGAATAGTTTGCTGACAGTATGCATAAAAAGAATCATTAAAAGTGAGTTTTCAGTATTGGCTATAGAATTGTAATAGGATAAAAAGGAGGTAGATCAAAAATGTGACATCACTATTACATGGCCTTGTAGGAGGTACTTATTTGTACATGTTATCAAGTTATGTGTGCAAATGTTTGAATTTTTTTCATAAAGATGGGTATTTTTACTTGTTTGCAGACTGAAGTTTAACAAGCTTGCTACAGTGGCGAGGCTGGCTGTTCCTCTAACTGGTCCTGTGTGAAGAAAAAAAAAACAATATGAGGCGCATTGAGATTTAGACTATAAAGCATCTCAGAGCAAGATTCCATAGTGACATCCCTTCAAAGCCCAGTGTGTGCAAATATATTAGCATCAAGTACCAAATAAAAAAGACAGTGAACTGTTATCATGTAGTGAAGCATTTGACAAGCTCTGTTCTCTGATTTATTTTTTATTCTCTAACCAAGTAAATGAGCTGATGATAGCATCACATGTTCATAGGTAGGTATTTTGCAAGCAGTTTACAAACCATTACAAATCTAGCTAAAAAAAGAAATATATTCAGAAATTCCATATAGCATCAAGGAGTGCAACACAAAATAGATCTGGGGAGAATTTGAGACTGCTCATCCAATTATCTACATTTACTTTGAATGTTATAAGTGTCCTACTCTGTTTGACATGTAATACAAGTTTGATCCAGAGATGGGGAATGTTTTGTGATATGAATCTATCATTCTAATGAGTTATATTTATCTGTTGATGCAAGCTAAGTTTTTACTGGATATTTGGGGAACCATCTGATGTCCTTCTATATAACTTTTGCAGTATCCAAAACAGAAGGGATTGCCCACCCATAGCAGCCCAACACTTGGCAAGTATACAGAAGCCTAGTGATCTTGTACATAACCTTTATGCTCCATGCACAGAATGTAGAGCATAAAAGGAAGATATGGATGCAACTACCTAGAAATTCTTTGCCACTAGTTTGAACGCCATTATTGCTAATTGGTCTGAATGCCTTGTTGCCATACTGAATACTTAGCCACCACATAAGTGCCCTGTTGTTTTTGTTTTGTTTAGTTTTTTACTTTTCTTGGTCTTGCATATTACTTTGATACCCAGAATTCATGTCATTCAAGAAGGAAAAATTTCAGTGTTGGAGGCAGATTCCCATATGGATTGTCATGAACAGTGTCTTTTTTTGTCTGAGCACTTCCCTCAACCATACCTCTTATAGTATCTGTAAGGCATTTGTGGCTCAGACACTCGGAAGCTGTTTGTCTTCCTTGGCCATTTATCTTGAATACCATACACAGTTAGCACAGGGAACCATGGCAGAATCCTTTAACTCCAAGATACTCCCACTACATAAGAACAAGGCCAGGAAATCACAGACAGATTCTTCAGCTTTCCAGCCTCCACCGGATGTCTGTCTAGAAGTGCATAATACCTCTGAAGGTAATTCAGTGTCTACATTGGATTCCTGTGCCGCAACCCCATCCGGGGTCATCGTGGATCTGTTTTTTCACACATCCTCTGAGGTTTTGCAGGCATCTGCTCAGGACATCAAGGGGGAACCACAATTGATTATCTTGGAGGGTCCTAGGGGGATTCCACAGATAATGGTCAGAGAGGAGGTTCTGGGTTCCCTCATCGAATCTCACCAAGGGTCGCAACCACCCGTATTTGTTAGGGCTGATCTCTTCTAAGAAAAGACAAAAATTGAAGCATGTTTCAGTCCATACTAAGGATCCTCAAGGGGAATGACAAGAGTTTACTCAGTGCTTTTTTTTTGCCTTGATGGTGCTAAAGCCTCTTCAAGGTATTTCAGTACCTGCTCCTCCTTGGACCTCTACCCCTTCTAAATGGCTTAGAAAATCAGATTCCTTGGATGAGGATTCAGTGTCTTAGGAGGGATCTTTGTCCTGTTCTTCACATATGCCTTCACCTTTGGCTTATGGCTCTGATGAAGAGGAGTCTGTTAGCCCTAAGTCTCCCTTTGAGGAATTGTCCTTTGGGGACACAATTGCTAGGATGATGGAATCATTTAAGTGGGATTTATCTCAAGTGTCGCATATTCAGAGAACATATTATGAGTACTTCAGTGGATACTCTTAAACCATCATCAGTTCCTCTTGTGTTGGCTGCCTTGTTAGATACTTCATTGTTTTTTCCAAATCTCCTGATTCTCAGCTTCCTGCTCCTAAGAAACCTGACAGAGTCTATAAATTCCCTGAGGATTGTCAATTTTTATTTAAATGTCCTTCTGCTGATTCTGCTGTGGTGTCTGTCTCTTCTGACAAATCTTCTAAGATTTTGCTTTCTTCCAAATGTTTGCCTTCTGCTAAGGATAGCAGGGTAATGGGGAGGATTGTTAAGAAAGTTTCCATTGCTTCTGCTTTGGCCTTTAGGGCAGTTAATTACCAGACCCAAATGACTGGGTATGCTCTGGCCTTGAACTAAAATGACACAAAACCAAACCAGTGGGCTTTCAGGACAAGATCACTGTCAAAACAAACTTTTATTGCACAAAAAAAAAACCAGATTAAGTGCTTTCATCCAGCTGTAGCATAGGACTTCATCAGAATCTAAACACACATTTCTTTAAAAAAACATTTAACTACCTTGCTAATTAAGTCACATGATTTTCAAATAAATCAAATAACAAACAAAAATGGTTTGCCTTAAACAAAAACTTTACCTAAAACGAACATTCGAATAAATAGCATGTCATTAAAAATGTCATGATATTCTGTGCTACTACATAATCATTTAACTGTGAAAAAAAAAAAAAGAAAAAGAAAATACACACACACACACACATATATATATATATATATATATATATATATATATATATATATATATATATATATAGATTCACTTCATAATCTTGAAATACTGAAACATCGAATTTCATGATTTCGAAACTATGAACCCGAATCAACAAAACACCGAAACTACAAAACCTCGAGCCCAAAACCACGAAATTCAAAACACCAAATAAACAGCATACACAAAACCATACATACACCACAACACCCATATCGCAACATAAACAAACAATAACTACACACATCACAACTCATACACACATAAGCAGGGGGGCTGTGCCCCCCACTCCCCCTACTTATATATACTAACTCCGAGATCGTACAAACAGGAAACAAAAGCAAACTCATACACGCACATTCTCCAGCCCCTCACACACACAACAAACATATCAGCACACTCAAACACACTCTAACCCCCACTCAAATCCCTTACAAAACACTCACTTACCTGACAAAACACCTAGATCCACACAAGGCACCGCGCACCATAAACACACAATCCCGGACATCACGTAGCGCAAGGCCATAACCGTGAATTCAAGATATTCGACTTCGTGATTATGAATTTTCGCTATTTTAAACATAAGGGTTTATAGTCGCGAGATACTGAAATTTGACATTTCAGTATTTTGAGATTATAAATGGCTCCTATATATATATATATATATATATATATATATATATATACACACACACACACACACACACACACACACACACACACACACACACACACACACACACACACACACACACATATAATATAAATGTTGATATATAAAAATTTAATTTGCAAAATATGGAGCTGTTAAAATACTGGTGTTACTCTTACTTAAATATCATACAATATGATATTGTCATACTTATTATAAGGCTATAAAACATAAGATCTAAGTTTCAGTATACTAGTTATACTTAAATGATCATTTATCCCCGGTGGATATACTGCTTCTAACTTTAACTGCCATTTGAGTTCTTTGGCCTCTAAAATATCTTTCCAGGGACCCCCTCTTGGGTTCAAATCAACCTTGTCTATACCAAAAAACAAAAAAACTGAGACTATTATATTGTCCAATGTGTTTACCCAAATAATTTGTACTCCTACCGTGTCTAATATCTAGCTGGTGCTCATAAATATGTTCCTTAAAGAGTCTTATGGTTTTACCCACATAATAACATGTACACACTTTGCACACAGCAATATAGACAATACCCTTGATGTTGCAATTACAGTAAAAGGGTGGGTAAAGTATTCTACCATTGACTAACAGTGAATTCCCTTCCTTGATGTACAAACACTGTGAACAGCTTCCACACTTATAATTCCCAGTTCTCTTATTGTGTGTTCCTGGCCATTCAAGGTAATCTTTAATGGAGTTCCCTTTTCGAAATGCCACCTTTGGTTCATTCCCAATACATTCAACCACCCCTTCAAAACAAGAAAAAATTTTCCAGTTTTCCTTCAGTATTTGAACTATACTGGTGTGATGTAAATTGTAGGTTGTGATAAATTCATGTGTAAACCTATCATTATCACTTTTTAACGTAGCTGTTACATCCCCAAGGTGTACTTCTTTGTCCCACAAAATAGGTTTGTATAAACCCTCCTCTCTTTTCCTAACAACTTCACTATAAATAGTGGAAATAAGAAGTTTAGGGTAACCATGCTGGGTGAACATTTTCTTCAGTTTTTCGCCCTCCTGTACAAAAGATCCTTCCTCCGAAACCAAACGTACCAACCTAACATATTGGCCTTTGACAAGGCCCTTCTTTTGGTGGTATGGGTGACTGCTGTCATAATGATGGAAACTATTAGAATAAGTGGGCTTACAAAAAATGTTGCTCACATATCTCTGTTGGATATAGTCTTTGCTAATTTCCACATCCAAATAACTAATACTGTTTTGACCCATACTGAGGGTTGTTGTTGTTGTTGTTTGTCCTTCGGCTTTTCCCGGTTAGGGGTCTCCACAGCGGAACTCTGGTCGCTAATGATTGGCAGTAGATTTTTATGAACGCCGAGGTGCCAGCTCGACGTCCAACCTTCAACAAAGGCATACCCATTTACGCATGCCTTACGAATGCCTACCCAACCGCACTGAGGTTAAATTTCAAAAATTCAGTGGAACTGTTACAATAATCAAGAAAAGAAGCAATGACATCCTTCGGCCCCTTCCAGGCAATGAATATGTCATCCAAAAAATGACAATAAACATCCCAGTGTTTTTCATAGTGACACCCCTTGAGAAACCTTTTCCCCCATTCCAACATAATGATGTTGGAAAAAATGGGGGCACAAGCTGCCCCCATGGCCACTCCACATTTCTGCAAAAAATATTGCCCTTCAAAAAACACAAAATTGTTTTTAAGGACAGCTTCCATCAGAGTAACTAAAACATAAACTTCATTGTTAGAAAAATTACCTGTGGAAAATAAAAATTCCTGGAACCACTCAATACCCAACTCATGTGGGATGACATTAAATAAATTAACAACATCAATAGTCAAAAAAATCATTTCATCCCTAAATGGTGGGTTTCTAATTTTCCTTAAAAAATCCCAGGAATCCTTGCACACAGTGAAGTAAGCCTCTAGACATTTTTTTAATTTAATGTCTATATACTTTGCAAGAGGGTGCACTTTGGCCTTGGATGCATTGACAATGGGATGGGGGGGGGGTCCACCAAATCCTTGTGTATTTTAGGAAGTCCAAAGATGGCAGGAACAATAGGATGTTCACAAGCCAAATAATTGTATTCTTCAAAGGAAATGGCCCCCTGGTCAAACATATCTTTAACTAAACAATTAATATGTACATAGGACAAATTTACTAAATTCACAGAAGCTTCTTCGTACACGTTGTCATCAAATAGCATATTAATTTTATTACAGTAATCCACCTTGGTCATAACAACAACCCCCCCCCCACACACACACACACACACACACACACACACTTGTCAGGTTTCATAACTCTCAGCTTTTTATCCAAGCACAAAGTTTTAAGTAAATTGTGTTCTACAGAAGTAAGATTGTATTCAACATTAGGACAAACATTTCCCAATACCTTCCTCAATTCAGCTCACAGATTTTTTCAAAAATAATGAGAGGTAACTGTAAGGGGGGATTAAACAAGCTTTTACGAGTAAATTCACTAGTATATTGTTGTTCGTCATTGTTTTTAAACAATAAACACAAGTTTAGCTTTCTCAGAAACAGTTTGAAATCAATCAGTACATTCTCTATTTTGGCACGCCCTGAGGGTATAAAATTAAACCTCTTGCTCAGGAGCAAAGCATGTTCAACCTTAAGAGTCTGTTCAGTATAATTATATAAGTGAAAGTCACCTTCAACGTTAGAAACAATTGTTGGACCAGTCTGCACCAACTCCTCATCACTCAAACAGGAAACAAAAGTAAAATCAATGTTCGTGTCTATCTCCATCGCCATTGCGGGTTGAAGTTGGAAGATCTCCTCCACTGATTCCGATAGGGTTGCTGCTGCTGGTTCTGATTCTGGTTCCTCAGACATTCTGAATGCCTCAAAGGGGCCTGTTCTAAAGGGACGTCCTGCCCATTTGGTTCAAAATGAGCCTGTGACTCCATATTGTCATCTTCCAAGTTAGCCCCAGTACTGCGTGGAGCATTAGGTAAAGGATAGGCACACCCCCTGCTGTATTCAAGCCTATCCCTCTCTATTTTTTTGAGTTTCCGGTTTCTGACATCATGAGAAACCCTGTCAGCTTTTTCGAAAATCTTTTGGTATTTATCACCACAGTGGACAAAAAGCAGATAATTTCTGATATTTTTTTCTAGTTCAATAATATCTTTTCGAAGGCAGTCAAGTTCTTTATTGTTATGCTGTATCATGATCCCCATTAATGCACAACCCTGCTGGTCAAAAAAATTAAGCAACTCAAGATGCTGAGGGGAATTTGGGATTAACCCATTTGGAAATTTCCAAGTCCTAAGTCCTTTCGGGACTTGCTTGTTCTTAATACATTCCCCATTCCCCAAAGTACTCTTTCAATGAAACGTTTCCTGTATTTAATGATTTTCATCTCAAATTGTTCCATATACATGTTAAATGTTAGATTAACATTGTTAGTCTCTGCATTTAAATGAGCAGGAACATTGTTTTGCCAAACAGTAATAGGTACCAGTGAGCTGTTGTTACCTTGTATATCCCCATTACACTCACGGTACTGGTACTTTGTCCATTAAAAAAACGCTGCAAAACAGGTGCAGTGTCAGACATACCATTGGCCTCTTGAATGTTGTTCTTTTTGGTCTCCAACCATAAAATTCTGTCAGAAAGTTGGGAAACCTGCTGTGAGAGTTGTTGTATTAATTGGGTTAAAAGCTCAATCTCCAAAACAGCTCCTCCTTCTTGTCCAGGTGGTGGAGTCCCACAAGGTCCACAGGAATGGGAAGTAGATGCAGACGGCATATTCTTAACAAACCCAGAACCAAAATGACACAAAACCAAACCAGTTGGCTTTCAGGACAAGAACACCATAAAAACAAACTTTTATTGCACAAAAAAGAACAGATTAAGCGCTTTCATCTGGTTGTAGCATAGGACTTCATCAGAATCTAAACACACACACAAGGTATTTAAATGTTTTTTCAAAAAATGTGTGTTTAGATTCTGATGAAGTCCTTTGCTACAACTGGATGAAAGTGCTTAATCTGTTCTTTTTTGTGCAATAAAAGTTTGTTTTGATGGTGTTCTTGTCCTGAAAGCCCACTGGTTTGGTTTTGTGTCATTTTGGTTCTGGGTTTGTTAAGAATATGCCATATGCTCTGGCCTTGATTGCTCGTGCTTGTCAGGTTATTTCTGACCTCCATGAATCTGAAGGTAAATTCTCTGCCTTATCTATTTTAGGTTCTGCTTCTCAAATGGCTCGCCACTCTATTAGGTTTAGCTATGATGCTGCCGATGCCTGTTTCAGGGCTGCAGCTTTTGGGTCTGTCATGAGGCATTATTCTTGGCTTCATCTCTAGTCTCTGCCTGAGAACATTAAGGCCAAGTTGTTGTATGCTCCTTTGGATAATAAACATCTTTCTGGGACTGTGACATCCCTCCTCTGGGACAGCTATCAAGGAGCCTCAATCCTCACCACTGACACTGGTGGGTAATGTTCATAGTGAGAAAAATAGTCACACACAGTATTTTCAGGTGCAGCTCTCTGCACCAT
This sequence comes from Protopterus annectens, assembly GCF_019279795.1. NCBI lineage: Eukaryota > Metazoa > Chordata > Ceratodontiformes > Protopteridae > Protopterus > Protopterus annectens. The sequence goes on along the minus strand of NC_056729.1, from coordinate 155,074,706 downwards.
GTACAATTTCCCTTAAGAGCACACAGGGAATGCACACTCCAGCCCTGGGGCTGGGCTGCTTCTCCAGGTGCCAAATACCACTATAGAGATGAATCCTTAGCCAGGTGTTCTAAGCCAAGTCCTCCACCACTCTGTGAAATCAGTGCTCTCAGTGTCTATGTTTAAAGTAGTTGTCACACACACTCTCTCTGAGATTTGATTTTCATACACACACACACACACACACACACACACACACACACACACACACACACACACACACACCTGGGAAAGGCTGACACAGCATACCCAGTCTGCCACCTCCACCTAGACTATAACATAGTTTTACTGCCACTAGAACACCCATAACCAGCTACTTTAAGGCTCTTACCAGGGTACCCAATTACACTTAATATAATTAATACTTATACAAATGGTAGTGTTTAACCAAGCAGCAAGAATTTCAGGAACGTGGAGCCACAGTCCACCAAATAAATGCAAGTACTCTCAAAAGTTAAATATTTTGTAAAAAAAACAGCCACAATGAAATGTTTAGATATATTTAATAATAAATAATAAAAAACATGAAAACAATGAATAGCTATTTGCATTAAACAGCAGAGTTTCAATCACAGGAAATATAAAAAAATCAACACAGATGGAAAGACTCAGACAGCTACAGAAAAAAAACTACACTAAGCTAATCTCACTATATCATTTTAACTCACTGAATAATTACTGTTCCCTAGTTACTTTAAAGCAAGGCAAGATGAACGGGGTTGAGTGTCTTGTCAGGTCCAAAAACAGAGTGCACTCCTCACATCTCTCAATAGTATTCAAATACAGTTTCAGTGCTGGCTACAGAATGACATCACATCTGGTCACCTGACTCTGTGGTTCCCACATTACCACCTCACTAGAAACTGAGCCAGGACCTAGCACTGATGTGTCATAATACACACACAGAACATTAGCTAAGGTTTATTACAACATCTGAAAACTGTAAAACAATTTCAAAACTTCCACCCTTCCTGCAGAAACTAACAAGCTATTTTCTGGCAGCATTCAGACCTGTGAGATAAAATCTTTATGGCCTAAACTGAGTCATCTAATTTCAGGCTATTTTTCTTAAGATTAGGTCAGCTGAGCTTAACCCTTTCCCTTCCAGTATCTTCTGCTAAAATATATACCTTTCATCAGTTACAACAATACAGTCTGATATACATGTATATGTATTTTATGTACAGCAGATCACACTTTTGATACATTTTTAACACAAGCAACGTTACTATATTTTTAACACAAGAATCTCTACAAATCAGCTTGATATTCGAATGACATATAATTAATTACAAAACTCCAGCTAGCTATGCTGGCATATGTTACACATATACTGCCCTACTCCTCTGGCACAGCTGTCACATCATCACATCTCTCCTCCCTGTGAAGACTAAAGCTTGTTTTTCAAGTGACCCTGGAGAAATATTGCTTGTGAAAAATAAGCCTGTCTGGGACCACATTAGCCCATACCTTGTTTTGAAAGCCCATCTGTACTGGCATTGCTGATCCCACTATGGAGCTGCACTGTCATGTCATATGCCTGCAACCCTGGGCTCCACCTTAATAACTTGACATTTTGTTGGTTGGCTTGATGTAGCCATGTTAGCGGATTATGGTCTGTAACCAGAGTGAATTTCCTTCCATGCAGAGAGGGCTGAAGTGTTCCCAGTGCCCATACTATGGCTAGACATTCTTTTTCTACAGCTGCATAGCATTCATCCCTGGGTTGGAGTCTATTACTGAGATACACAACAGTGTGCTCTTCTTCCTGTAAAGAAACCTGGCTGAGTACAACCCCCACCCCATGGTTTGAAGCATCTATCTACCTACAGAACATATTATTTGCTATACTCTGGACTGGCAAGCGGTTCTCCCAAAGCCCCTTTAAGCTTTAGGAATGCCTGCTTATAGGCTGAGGTACACACAACCTTATCTGGACTATTTTTCCTCATCAGGTCTGTGACGGGAGCAGCAATTGTACTACAATTGGGAGCAAACTTTATATGTAACCCAATGTTCTCATGAACGCCCTCACCTGCTTTTTAGTAACAAGGGCAATCCATGCCTGTATAGCTTCCACTTTGGCAGGTTCTGGCCTGATCTTACCACTCCCTACTCTATGTCCCAGATAGGAGACCTATGCCATACCTGACACTTACTGAAATTAATGGTCAACCCTGCCCTTTGCAGTCTGCCCAGGACCTCCCTGACATGCTGAAGGGGCTCTTGCCAGGAATAGCTGTAGATGACAATATTGTCCAGGTAAGCAAGTATATAATCTCCTGCTCCTGCTAGAATATGATCTACCAGCATTTGGAAGGTCAATGGGTCATTTTTCATCCCAAATCCTAAACAGCATCATTATGAACTCATTTAATCTGAAAAGAGTCACAAAGGCTAACCTCTGTCTAACAGTGGGAGTCAAGGATACCTGCCAGTAGCCTTTGGTCAGATCAATAGTGGTCAGATACTTAGCCCCACCAGTTGCTCTAAGGCTTCATCTGTCATAGGCAAGGGGTAAGCATCTGACTCTGTGTGACTGTTTACTTTTCAGTAGTCCACACAGAACCTGGTGCTGCCATCCTTCTTTGATACCACCACAAGTGGAGAGGCCCAGGGACTGCTGGACTCCTGGAATACTCCCAAGTCCAACATTTCCTGTATCTCCTCCCTCAGATTCTGTATGCCTTACTCAGCCACCCTGTAAGGGCCCTGCTTGATAGTTCTTTGGGTGCTGCATCCACATGGTGCTGCACCAGGTGGGCACACCCAGGTTTCTCAGTGAACATGTCCCCAGTCTCCTGTAACACTGTTCATATTTCTCGAACCTGGGTAGGGGAGAGCTGCTGGGATATTGCTACCCCTTCCACTGAGGTGTCAGCCCAAGCCCCACTGAGGAGATCAGTCACCAGAACCCCCTCAGACTCCTTCTGCCACCCACTGCAAATACTCAGCACAAGGGCCTCCCTATCATAGTAAGGCTTCATCATGTTAATGTGGCACAATTTGTGCCTCTGTCTCCTGCCTAGCAGTTTTAGCAATTAGTTAACATCACTGACTTTCTTTACCACTTTGAAGGGACCGCCACAAGATGCCTATAGCTTGTTGTGTCTGACAGGAATGAGCACCATAACCTGCTGCCCACAGCATACTCCTGGTCTCGAACATTTCTGTCATACCAGACCTTTTTCAGCTGTTGGGCTCCTGCCTGGTTCTCCTGGGCCAAGTCCATGAGCTCCCTAAACCTTGTCCTGAGGTTTAGGACATATGCCACAACAGAGTCCTTGTGGGATTCACACTCACTCTCCCCACTCATTACAAATCAAATCCACTGACCCCTTCATCTTATACCCATACAGCAATTCAAAAGGAGAAAAATCTGTGGATTTCTGAGGTACGCTCTGTATAAAAAGAGCAGATGATGCAAATATTTGTCCTACTCTCTCATAAACTGGTCTGCAAATTCCCTTAGCATGGTCTTCCATGTAAAGTTTAACCTCTTCACAAGACCATTAGTCTGGGGTGGTAGGGGGTAGTTTTTAGGTGCTTCACCCCACAGTGCTCTCACAGACAAGCCAGCTGGTCTGACATGAAATTGGCACCTCTGTTAGTCAGTATTTCTCTCCGGAAACCTACCCTGCTGAAAATATCTAACAAAGCATTTGCCACCACCTCTGCCTCAATGGAGGACAAAGCCACCACCGCAAAATATCTAGTAGCATAATTGACTACCACTAGGATATATTTCTTCCCTGTCGAACTTGGGGTACTCAGAGGCCCCACAATATCCATAGCAACCCTCTGAAATGGCTCTTCAATCACAGGCAAGGGCATCAAAGGAGCTTTGACCTTGTCTCCTACCTTGCCTACTTTTTGGCACTGCTCACAGGACCTGTAGTACCCTGTTACATCCCTTGCAATCCCAGGCCAATAAATGTTCTGCATAGTATGTCTCTTGGTATGCTTTATGCCCATATGACCTGAAAAAAGAATGTCATGGGCTATGGCTAGAACTGCCAGATGGTAGGCTTTGGGAACTACCAACTACTGCATTACCTCATCCTCTAGCACTCCCTCAGGGGTCCACTCTCTATACAGTAACCCTTTGTTCCAGTATACAGACTCCCCTTTTTCTTGAGAATCAGATGCCTCCTCAGCTACCTCCAGCAAGCCCCGTAATGTAGGGTCCGAGAGCTGAGCCTGTCTCAACTCTACCTTTGTGACCCTTCCCAGTTCCCCTTCCATAGGATGTCTGGTATGTTCTGACAGCGCTGCCTCAGTGTCAGCTTGGGTACTACCACTCACCTATGCTCCTGCAGTCACTCTGTCCAAGGGAACATCAGTAGTGTACCTACAATTAGCTGTGGTTCACCCTCAGATTCACTGCTACAGGGTAGCTCCCTCCCTGAAATAGCCACCTCACCAGCCCTGGCTTCAAGTATGGGGTCTGTCTGGGTCTCTCCCAGGCTACAAGACCCACATGCCTGTCTCCAAGCCTAATTGCATGCAACTGCATGCACACAAGGTACTGCATTATCAAAATCATTCCCTATTAAGACATTTTCAGGGATATCCTCAAACACACCTACTTGCTTGCTTCCTTTTCCACCCTCCCAGTCAAGGTGAACCCTGGCCAAAGGTATTTGGAATGAGGTCTCTGCTAAACCTGACTGGAGTGGACTCCCAGAGCAAGTACTTCTCATCTTTAACTACTGCAGACTTGACAATGGTTATGTCAGAGGCTGTGTATCTCTTAGCAGTGGCCTGGTTTTCAGCCACTAAGATAGGATACAGACTCCAGTGATAGTTTGGTACACCTGTTGTCTCCACATAACTTACCACTGGCATGCTGTTATTCCCACTTGCTTGCTCCCTCATCTTTTGTTGGCCACCTTGCTTCAGTGGATATTTGTATTCTACATGGCCCATCTGGTTACGTTTAAAACATCTAAACCCTAATCCTTGCTGTGTACCTGAACTAATGGCTACCCTTTTACAGGTGAACTCTTTTGAGATGATTTAGGCTGTCCACCATGGGTTCCCTTATGTCCATGTGCAGCACTGGGTATCTCCTTCTTGTGCAGCGGTTCTCTGATTGCCAAGTAAAGATCCCATTTTCCCAGTCTGCCAATCAGATTCTCATGTCCTCAGGCAAAGCGCTAATGGCTTGTTGCCTCACCAAAAGGTCTGCATCATTTCAAAAGTGGTGACCTGACACCGACTCACCGACCTATGAAAATAAATGCTTACATCAGCAATATAAGTGCTTAGCTCAACAATATAATCCCATACACTTTCATCTGCCCAACATCTATGCTCATGATTTTTTTGTCTGTAAGCTTCAGGTGTTAACTTAAAACATTCCAATAAACATTATTTAACCTTGCCATAATTTAAACAGTCAGTATCAGACAATTTAAAAGCAGCAGTTACAGCTTTATCATAGAGCAAGGGGAACCATACCTAGAGCCCTTGGTCAACATCATATTGTCTATATACTGTTTCAAATATATGAATAAAACTATCAAAATTATCACCTTTTCTATACTATGGAAGAAATTTGCTGACCTTTGTTGCTTCTGGGGTTCAGTTATTCCCTTACTTATTACCTCCATTTTCCTGTTGAAGACTCAGCATGTCCCTCTCATATTCACACTGTTTCTCATTTTTCTTCAGCCTCCAAATGCTGCATTCTCTCTACCAATTCTAATTCCATATGTTTTACCTGCAAGTCTCTTTAATTCCAGTTGGATTTTTAAGTCCTCTGAGGAAAAGGTGAACTGTCCTGTTTCTGAGGGCTGCACATCTCCATCACAGATGAGTTTTATTCCTTGTTGCTGGCCTGTGCTGCATCTGCAACTAAAGCTGAAATCTTTTCTTCTTTAGTCAGGTTGGCATGCACCAGTCCATTGGATTTGCACACCTTACCCAATTGGTTCACTGTCAGCTTGCCATAATCCCCTGCTGACATCTTTACCTGCTTTCACTGATTAAACTAAACTAAACAAATAAATACATTTGTGGCTACTGAGAGTACACACACCTTTAGTAACAACTCCTTACAGGCTACAGAAGTGCAATTAATATCTACACCTCTGTTCACTAATATATGGCATCCTTCCTCTGAGCCAGTGATCAAGGAGCCTCAGTCCTTACCACTGATACTAGTGGGTAATGTTTATGGAGAGAAAAATAGACACACACAATATTTTCATATGCTGCTCTCTGCACTAAGTACAATTTCCCTTGAAAGCACTCAGGGAATGCACACTCCAGTCCTTGGGCTGAGCTTCATATCCTGGCCCCATATAACACTCCCTACTAACAACAATAGAGCTGAATCCTTAGCCAGGGTGTTCTAAGCCAAGTCCTCCACCACCCTCTTTATGAAATCACTGCTCTCAGGTCTCTGTTCAAAAGAGCTGTCCCACACACTCTTTTTGAGAATTAATTTTCATACACACAAACTCACATGGGAAAGGCTGACACAGCTTACCCATTCTGCCACTGCCACCCAGACTGTAAGGTAGTTTTACTGCCAACAGAACACCAGTAGCCAGCTACTTTATGGCTCTTACCAGGGTACCCAATTACACTTAGTAAAATTAATACTCAAATGAATGGTAGTATTTAACCAAGCAGCAAGACTTTCAGGAACATGGAGCTACAGTGCCACCAAATAAATGCCAGTATTCTCAAAGGTTAAATATTTTCTAAAAGACCATTCACAATGAAAGGTTTAAATATATTTAATAATAAATAATAAAAACATGAAAATATTGAGTATCTATTTACAATAAACATCAGAGTTTCAATCACAGGAAATATAAAAAAATAATAACACAGATGGAAAGACTCAGACGGATACAAAAAAAATAAATTTAGCTAAACTTACTATAGCTTTCTAACTGACTAAATAATTACTTTTCCCTAGTTGCTTACTAAAGCAAGGCAAGATGAATGTGGATGGGTGTGTTGTCAGGTCCAAAAACAGAGTGCACACCTCACACCTCTCACTAGTATTGAAATACAATTTCAGTGCTGGATACAGAATGACATCACATCTGGTCACCTGACTCTGTGGCTCCCACACTCCTCCCTCACTAGAAAATGAGCAAGGATTTGGCACTGATGTATCATAATACACACAGAACATTAGCTAAGGTTTATTACAGCATCTGAAACTTTAAATCAATTCCAACTCTTCCTGTAGAAACAAACAAGCTAATCTTTGGCAGCATTCAGATTTGTGAGATAAAATATTTTGCCTAAACCAAGGCATTTAATTTCAGGCTATTTTTTAAGTTTATATGAGCTGTGTTTAACCCCTTCCCTTCCAGTATCCTCTGTTAAAATATATAGATTTCACCATTTACAACAATACAGTCTGACATACATGTATATTTCTTTTCTGTCCAACAGGACCCACTGTTGCTACATTTTTAACACAAGCACCTTTATAGCCACATTTTTAACACAAGCATCTGTACAAATCAGTTTGATATTCAAATGACATAAAATTCTTTACAAAGCTCCAGCTAGCTATGCTGGCATATTTTATACATGCACTTCCCTACTCCCTCTGGCACAGCTGGCACAACCTCACATAATCACAGGGACTGCTGCTGATGACATGTTTAAATCTCTTCAAGAGAAAGGCAAAACCTAGCAGAACAATAATATATTTTTGTCTCTACTATCAGTAAGTTCCAGAGGAATTATTCTTTTAGATCTGCTTTTGTTCACAGACTAGCCCTCCAGGCCTCCAAGGGCAGCATGGGTGGTAGTTTTGCCCCCCTCTGCTAAGGATTCTCAGATTTCTGTTGCCCAGAAGCTTCCATTATCTGATACACCTGCTTCTCTTTAACAATTCTCACCCCCTTTTTTCACAGCAGGTTCTTTTGTCCCTTCTGCTTTCCCTCTGTCTTCCAAATTGGAATCTCATCACTTCAGACTCTTGGGTTCTTTCTATCATCTGTCAGGGTTACTTCATTGTATGCTAATGTCTCCCTCTTTTTCTGGGATTCCCCAACCTCCTCTAGAGGAACTTTGTCATTTCCTGGAGGTTCTAGGGTCCCTGATAAACCAAGGAACCATTCAACCTGTCTCCACTTCCCAAGTGGGAATGGGTTTTATTCAAGAATGTTCCTGGTTCCTCAAACGGAGGGCATTTGGAGACCGATTCTGGATTTCTCTCAGCTCATTTTCTGAAGATCCCTTCTTTTTGGATGCCTACTCTTCAATCCCTGTTTCTTCTTTTATTACCACAGGCTTTTCTTGTGTCCTCAGATCTAAAAGATGCTTACCTTCATATCTGTATTTGCCCCCTTTTCATGATGGTTTTATGTTTCTCTGTGTCTTCCTGTCATTTTTAGTTCTTTGCTTTGCCCTTTGGCCTGTCTACTTCCCCAAAGGTATTTGCAAAATGCCTAGCTCCTGTGATTGCTTTCTGCAGGCTCCAAGGAATTCAGATGTTTACTTATCTAGATGATCTGTTGCTTCAGGTGACTTCTCTTAGTCACCTGTTGCAGGATCTGAAGTTCACCATCTCTCTTCTTCAAAGTCTGGGATTTACTATCAACTTCCAAAAATCCATCCCGTCCCCCTGTTCGGATCATGTGTATCTGGAATGCAAGATTCAGATAGTGCCAGTGTTGGCCTCTCTTCCAACTCAAAAAGATTTGTCATTGACAGCCTTCTTTCCATCTCTTCTTCCTCTGATTGCCATGCCAGCCAGGGGGTTTCTTCTTGCCCTGGGATTTATGGCCTCTTCAATTCTACTGCTTCCTTTTCACATACTGCATATGCAAAAGCTTCAATGGTACCTCTAGTCAGTTTGGCTGCAGCATTGTCACCCTCTGGATTTCAGTGTACCTCACCTTCCCTGTCTAAAAAAGAAATTTGAGTAGTGGATTCAACAGTTTGCTCTCAATCCAGACTGACCCTTTCAGCCTCCAGACCCTTCTCAAGAATTATTCACCAATACCTCAGATATGAGGTGGGGATCTTCTTTTGGTCAACTGAAAGTTCAGGGTCTCTAGCCTCCCCATTAGAGTCAGACCATATCAACATCAAAAAGAGGAGAGATCTGATTCTGGCCCTTCAAGCTTTTCACTTCATGTTCTCTCCAGGCCCCTTGAAGGTGCACACAAACAACACTACAGTGATGTGGTATGTCAACAACCAGGGAGGAACAAAATCTTACCTCCTCTGCAGGATGGCTCTACAGGCTTGTGAAGTGGCTGTCATTTATCAATTAACTCTTCAGGCAGTATACATTCCTTCAGAGCACAATCTAGTGGCAGACTCTCTGAGCAGGTCCAAAACACAGGCTCATGAATGGATGCTTTAGAGAGATGTTTCTGGCATTTTCCAGTGATGGGGTATTCCTCAGGTAGCTCTTTTGATGAATTAGCATCTTGGGCACCTGCTGAAGCTTGTACAATGAAGAAGAAGAATGATGAAGCTTAACATGAACACCTCTCTTTATGGGGAAAAGTGAGAAGCATTTGCCCAGGTACTTTTTATGTGATTTAATCTCTGGTGGAGACCATAAATCACAAAGGGGATACAGTATACACTTGGGCAAAAGATCATTTGATTTTATCACATGCAGATGTAAGGATGTACTTACCAAAGGCAATGCATTCCAAAGTCTTTGACACAAAAGACATACTTAGGGAATATACAGCTTAATGACACCCCCACACACACACACACACACACACACACACACACACACACACACAAATGATGACTACCATTCTACATTTCTCCAATTCACACCCTAGGGAATGAATGGGATAAAACATTCTTACCCAGGGGAAATGAATGAGCCCCTAGAGTGGAGGGGAAGGTAGGACTTAATTTTCTGAGTGAGGATATATTACAAAAAAAATTAAATAATGCAGCATGGATAATGCAATTTGTATACACAGAAAAGGCACATCAGTAAAGCGTTAAATGGCACAAGACCCGACCTTAAACAATTGTTAAACACCCCCTGCTTAAGTTGTTAAGATTGGTTCTAGCACTATGCTGACCAATGTGCCAGTACTGACCAGTAAATGACAGCAGCAATACAGCTGTCCAATGGGATATGTATACCTTCTTCTTACAAACTTAGAAAGTAGTTAGAATAATAGGGTGTGTTCATATGAAATGTTTTTTTAAAGGTACAAACTCTGAAACTCAAATGAATATCACTATTCAGTGACTTCAATTCACTGTGATTTGTAAACCACAGTCCTTATGAGGAACAGATCAAGCAAATGAGGCAAAAATCTGCACATTCTGTGAAAATTTAGACTGTTGAAAGCCATGAATAGTAAGTGTGAATGTAATGGAAAACATTACACTGCTTTTCTGACCGCATCCCCCTGAATGCTTTACAGCTTTGAAAGACATCAAAACACTTTGTGTTTTTTCCCCCCTTTTTTTCTGTAACTAGTAATACATGGAGCAGATAAAGCTCCATGCACTACAAAGAATTATGATTGTGTCGCCGGTCATAACATTTTATTATGTGATCTCAAAGTGGGTACCAAGGAATTCAGCTTATTATGATCAGCAGCCAGATCCAATCCTCTATGTTACATTAGGTATTACAAGCATCATACAGACAAAGCAAGATAATTAACTACAATTCAGGCGATATTGTAGTTCACTAGCTCACCAGATGCGCAGTAGCAAGCACGCCCAGACCCTGCCCGAGGTGTATTACGTCACTGTAAAATATTGAATATTAAATTACTCTATACATGTGAGTAACAGTAAGTGCTATCAGATCGCATATTGTAGAAACTAAATCATAACTCTTTATTTTTTATTTAATATTCCAAGAACTGCAAGTAGTTTACTTTACTAATGATATTGCCATTGATGCAGCTTATGCACAGAAGAGGCACGAGGGCAGGAAACATTTTCCTAATTATAAGTATTTTTTGTGCTACATTATGCGAACATTAGCAATCCAAAAACATTAGCTGAAGTACTAAACAGTAACACATTTTTACAGTTTTTACTGTCCAGGAAGGTAATTCTGTTTGTCAGACTCACTGCTAATTTCTGCTCCTTCTAAAATTTATATAGTTCTTTTACATTACGTGGTATTTGTCAACTTAGCACAATGTATTGTGGATAGTAAAATGTACAATTTGATGCATTTGTTTGGTTTTAGAGAATTGTTACAATAAAGACAACATCAACAACTAAATATCTAATCGGTGCAAATGGTACCATCTAGTGGAATAAACAAAATACTAAGCAACTAATATTATTCCATAAATGAGACACAAAGCCACCTGCCATTCTTTTTCCTGACCAGTTCAAGAATTTATGCAGGAAAATGTATTTATTTACGTGCGTTTCCCAGGAAAAGGCCGACCGGAACCCGAACACATAATCTGAAGCTCTACAAAATTACAATAAGATTATATAAAATGTCCTGCCTCATTTCATATGCAGGTTCTATCGTCAATCCTCGGCACCACGCCCACTTCTGCGCGAAACTCCAGGTGAGCCAGTAAAGTAAAATACGCCACAATTCAGACTGTATTCATGCAAAAACTTTGTCCAAGACCAGTGTTCTAATCCTCAGAAATAATAATAAAATTTTAAACAAGCCAGTTACAAAGATCTAAGTAATTAAACAATCAAGCCTATACAGGTGTCATTTAAACAAAGTAATTATACCATGATCCCCCCAAAACGTGCACGCTGATTGGCCAGCGTGCCCGTTGTAAATCGAGTTATACTAATGGAAAAAGGTCCGGTCGCCCGGACTTTTTTCCATTAGTATAACTCTTTTAAAACACTGTCTCGCTATGTTAAATGGGTTTAACATAGAGACAGCTTTAAATAAGCAACGGAGATCTCTGTTGCTTATTTTAAATGTCTCGCCATGTTAAACCCATTTAACATAGCGGCAGTGTTAAAAGCAACGGAGAAAGCAAGATCTCCGTTGCTTTTTAGTGTTTTGCTATGTTAAATGAGTTTAACATAGCGAGACAGTTTTAAAATAAGCAACGGAGATATCCGTTAGCATTACCCACACCCAGGCGTGGGTTATTGCTATAATAATAAAGTTAACAGCTTATTTTGAAGGTTATGAGAGCTAAATATAACATGCTATGTTATTAATTAACCAGGTACTAGGATAATGTGTGAGATAATTAAGAATGGTTCAGTTTGCATACAATCTGTAGTCATCAGATGACATGCAAAAAAATATACAAGAGAAAGAGATCATGTAGAACAGCAGTTACTCTGCATGCATATGTAACGCCCTCTGTGAGAATCATGGAGCTGAATTGGTTGAAATACTTGTGTGGCAGATAGTGCAGATAATGTAAAGGAAGGGCGGGGTGGCTGACAGAGGGACAAATATGCTAAGTAACTAAGAAGAGCTAAGATACTTAGAAATGATGGACTGCTACAACTGATATGAATGTAGTTGTACTGTAGGGGTATTTATTCTGAGAAAATAACTGGGAAACATGTTAAAAGTAGCTAATGAACTCAACAGGAAGGAAACAGCTGAGATAATATATGCACTGCACAGCATAACATGTACCCTTATCAGTACCCACACCATTACAGCTACGATCTTCCATTTGAAGATAGGGTTTAGAAAATGAGCTGATCCCATTAGTCTAAGGCATGCCCTTCATGAAGCAACTACAGATAGCTTGTTTTGTTATCTAATTCTCCTCGTACTGCTTTTCACTTTTTTCTGTGTTTTATCATACTTCATTTTACTGCTATTTGGCAGAATAATATAACATGACATTTTTCAGCACTGCATTCCCTTCACATTTGTTGGATAACTGCCATGCATGGCCACCTTAATAATAACTTCTCTATAAACAGTGTTTGCTGAGTGAGACCGCCATATAGTCAGTCTCAAGTGTACCTACATAGACACTCATTATACTCTCATCCGTAGGGCATCTCTAATGCTGATGCAGCTTTGGTTCTCTGTTGGTAGTAATACGAATGATGGCTGCCAGGTTAGTAAAGAAGGTTAATGTTATTTGCACTAACAAAGTTCATCTATTAGGCCTAGGTTTGAGCCCCCATCTCTATTTACATCTGTATAACTCAAAGCAAGTCACTTAACCAGAAAATTCACCAAGACCTCTCCTAATATATAAGCCTATGCCCAGTTGTCTTAATTGTTTAACATTCTGCTCTCTATCGTAAGTGTATAGGTCTTTCTCCATACTGTTCAGTATTTACTCCCCAACTAGCCCATGGGAAACCCTTGTTTGTTCTTATACAGAGGCATTTAGTTGTGTTAGTAGGAATGTCCACCAGTACAGTTTTAAAGTTTCTGCATTGTTTACCTTCAGTTGGATGTTTTATTTAATTTATTTAACAATGTACTGCTACTCTTTATAAAATGCCATTACCTCATACATTTCCAGGAAGATGTTCAAAAAAAGAAAAATCTATTGCAATGTTTCCCTTTTCAGACAAATCAAGTACGACATTTGCAATGATGCCTTTGTCATCCTATGATAATGAAACATTAAGAAGGCTAATAGTTCATTCTGCTTCATGTATCTGTGATAAGGCAGTAGTCCGGCCTTGAGTTTCTTTCTATAGCATAAGCGATTCATACTGATTGATCTTAGAAAATGTGTTTATTGATTGGCTGTAGCCTAAATAGGAACATTTATGCAAGCTGTAAAAGTATGCCACATGAAGGGTCTATGATACAAAAAGGCATTATAAAATGAGTGTAAAACTCAAATGATTTCAGTCATTTAAAATTAGTTGTGTAATTACTAGTCCTTAATGAACAGTTATCTTTTCATTTAGTTATTTCTGCTTGATTACTTGTTTACTTATTTATTTTTGCATGTTTATTTATTTATGTACTGCCTTGTTGACGGGTGTAATGATGCGATCCATAATGGGTGCATTTCAGACTTGGCCCAGGTAGGTATAAAGCACATAAAGACAAACAGTTGGGGGTATTCAGAAAAGCTTTGTGCTTATGTGAAACATTGATTACCATGGGACGTAAACTATTTTTCTTTTTTTTTTTAACTACTATTATGGAATTTGGCTAGACACATGTCCTAACTAACGACTTTAGCCATATTCTGTGATAGTAAGTAAAAAAAAAAAAAAATAGCTTGTAGTACTTTGCACTTTGCATAAGTGCTAAGCTTTCCTGAATAACCCTCAATATTTATAAAAAAATGGGATAATATATCAAAATCAGCATTGAATATACCTGAGTAGTCATAATGCAGAAACACTTTATATGAAAAAGGGAACATTTCAATTCCAAGTCAAAATAGCAGCTGAGAAGCATGAAGAGACATATTCACATAGATGGGTAAAAACAATATATCAGTGGATATAAGCGCAATCAACTCAAAGGGAGAGGTGTGCAATCATTAATTAGTCAGTTAATATTGCCCCAATTAAAAAAATATTCAGATCTGTCTGTAAGATGGTGTAAGAGCTGAGTGTGAAACTGATTAAAATTTGAGAAGCTCCTTAGCCCAAGCTATATGTATAATATCCTACCTAGGATAAAATGACTGGCCAGCTTTCAAAGCTTAACAAACCTTCAATACACCAAGACTGTTGGTAGCTTGAGCTAGGCAGGGAGAAAAACAGTGGTATGGGTGCCAAGGCCATCAGAGCTTTCATGCCAACTACAGAAGGGAGGCTAGAGCCCTAAAAAGTGTCAGTGCTAGGTTTACAAAATGGAATGTCCCTACCCTGGCAAGCAAAAACATGCAAAGAAATAAGACAGGTGGAGGGAGAGAGTGGTTACTAGAGCAGTGACTTATTTAAATATCTACTGTTATAGTAAATTTACTTACACAAATGTGTTACATACATCATTAGATCACTGCTGTAATAATCATACAGAATATTCTATTCATAAATACTATACAGTATCCCAAAAACTAAGCCAACATGCAATGGAGAAACGAGATTCTGCTGATAGGAATGACTGCAATTAGGGATACATACAATAGGTAACAGCAGGCTGAAATTTATTGGACAAAGCCAGCAAAGGAACCAAGGTATTGGGAGCAAATAACTAGAGAGAGAAAGGTAATAGAATGGGAAGATGCCAAAAATGTATTTGGACTGCAGGTTAGAGATTGCCTTCCCTATCAAAGACTGATATCAGAGTATATGCAAAGAGAAAAAAATAGGAGGGTCCTAAATGAAAGACCAGTACTGGTAGACTTTTTAGTAGAATCTAGAACAGAAGCTGATGTTCACCATCATCAGCCCCCCTTTTCCCATTTTCCTACATCGGGTCGGGGTATCGTGTTAACTGCTTCCATCTCTCGCAATTCAATGCCACACTCTTGCCTTCTTTGACACTCATGCCTGACTGTTGCAGATCTTCTTTCACACAATCCACCTACCTCTTTGCTGGACATCCTCATTTCCTCTTACCTTCTTCCTGTCTGTTCCAAATCTTCTTCATCAGATTGTCTTCTGCTTTTCAGCATGTGTCTGAACCACTGTAGTCTATTCTCTTTGATTGTTTCTGCAATTGGAGCTGCTTTGGCTTCTACTCTTATGTCCTCATTTCTTCATCTGTCTCACAGTGTACATCCTACCATCCTTCTCAGGGATTAATTTCCATTAAATAAATAATTAAATAATACATTGCCTCTAGCTTTTTCATCTGCTCTGCTTTACTGCCCAGGTTTCTGTACCATACCGTAGTATGGTTGCACCACTGTCTCGTACACCTTACTTTTCAGCTTCTTTGGCATCCTTCTGTCATAGACTACACCTGAGACTCTTTGCCAGTTGGCTGCAGCCCCTCTGATTCTAGCTTTGACGTCTTCTTTCAGACTTCCCTTCTCCTCAACCACCTCCTACCAAATAGTTGAAGCTATCTACCTGTTTCACTATCTTCCCTTTTATCTCAATTCTCAGCTTCTTCTGATTTCCCCAGTTACTTACCATTACCACTGTGTTATCTGTGCTTAGTTTCATCTCATGCGCCTTCAGTTTTGCATTCCATTCCCCTATTTGTTGCTGAAGTTCTTGCTCAGTCTGCCTGTAATGCCACATCATCTGCATACAGCAACTTTGTGGATCTGTCCCCTCCAGTCTGTTTGCTAATGTAGTCCATCACCAGTATGAACAGCAGTGGGCTCAGAGCTGAACCTTGGTGCACATCTACTCCCACTAAGAACCCCCTCTGTGAGGCCAAACACTGTTTATACTTGAGTCATTGGGTCCTTGTACATAGCCTGCACTAATTCTACCAATGTTTCTGGGACTATGAACCACCACAGTACGGCTAAAATCACTTTCTTGGGACCTTGTCATATACCTTCTCCAAGTTTAGGAATGCCCAGTTGGACTCTCATTTCCCATCTTACTTTCTACTACTCTGCATATCCATTTATCAATCACTCTTTCCCGAACTTTCATGCAACGTAATAGGAGGTTGATGCCTCTGTACTCACACAGTTGTGGATGTCCCCTTCATTCTTGTATACTGGCATGAGTATTCTTATTCTTCAGTCATATGGGCTATGCCTCTCTCTCCCACACTGCTATGAGTACCCTCAGGAGTCATTTCTCCCCTATCTCA
This sequence comes from Protopterus annectens, assembly GCF_019279795.1. NCBI lineage: Eukaryota > Metazoa > Chordata > Ceratodontiformes > Protopteridae > Protopterus > Protopterus annectens. Next base: position 155,058,070 of record NC_056729.1, on the reverse strand, counting down.
CCCAGCATCCTTATCCTATCTGCTGTGACCTCATCTGAGCCTGCTGCTTTCCCTGACTTCATTTTCCTTAGTGTTATCCTTACTTCTTCTATGGTGGACTCCTCTTCTTCTCTCATTGCAGGCTGTGTCTGGGACAGTGTAGTTTCTGTGGGGTTTTCTTCATTTAGAAGCTGCTGGAAGTACCCCTTCCATCTACCTTTGATGTCCTCTGGACTGGTGAGCAGGTTGTTGCTGGCATCCCTTATGAAGTGTGTCTATCTTCTTTATCTTTCTGTCTTTGCTTTGCAACCTGATATACTTTCTTTGTGCCACTGCATCACTTTCCAGCAGCTGGTAGAGTGCTTCCGATGCCCTATTCATTGCTATTGCAACTTCTTTCTTAGCTTCTTTGTTAACCAATCAGTGTTCCTTCCTAGCCTGGTCTGTCTTTTATATCTCACACTTTTTGCCACACTCCTTTCTTTTGATGACTTCCTGGACTCCTGCATTCTACCACCAGCTTACCTTATGTACCTTATTTCCATATCTGGCTCTGCTACATATTTGTTCTGTAGTCCTCACACATGCTGTTTTGAAGTGCTGCCATTCTTCTTCAACTCTGCCTATTTCATCTTTTTCTTGAGATGCTAGAACCCTGAGTAGCTCCTTGAACTGTTGGACTTTCTCTCCAGTCAACTTCTAGGTCTTCAGCCTGGTCTCTGTTGACCTTAGAGCCTTCTCTGACCACTGCTTGCAGCTGATTGTGCCAACCAGTGGTTTATGCTGTGGGCTGACTGTTTCACTGGGGCTGGCTTTGCAATCATTGCTTCTATACAAATGCCCTTTCCTTACTAGACGGACATCTACCTGAGTTGCATGTTGGCCATTTTTGTATGTGATCTTGTGACTGTCTCTCTTTCAGAACCATGTGTTAGCTACTATCAAGCCATTTGCCAGACAGAAGTCTAGAATGGCCTTTCCTTCTTCATTCCTGTTGCCCCACCCATGTGGACCCAGGCAGTCCTTATATCCTGTTCTGCCTGTCCCGCTATGTGCATTCAAGTCACCCATTATCAACACTAATGTCCAAGGCCAAGAATACAGCTTCTATGGGACCTGACAACATCCCTGGCTATGTTCTATATGAACTACAGAGTGAACTGGCACCTCATCTGTGTGCCCTGTTCAATCACAGCCTCACCACAGGCTTTGTCCCTACCGAATGGCACACTGCTACAGCCATCCCTCTCCACAAAGGAGAAGTGACTACAGACCCTGGGAACTATCACCCCATTAGCCTGATGAGTCTGATATGCAAAGCTATGGAATGCATCATCATGGTCCTAATAAATAAGGATATAGGGAATCTCCAAACTCTGGATCCCACACAGTTTGGTTTTTGTGAAGGGTAGAGCATGCCTGCTCAACCTGGTCAACTTCTTTGAGTCAGTCACCAGAGATGTGGATGAAGGCAAGGTGGTTCATACAGCTTACCTTGATCTGGCCAAGGCCTTTGATACCATTCCCCACTCAGGAATCATAGAAAAACTCACTAAGCTAGGCATCAACCCCTATATCACTAGATGGGTTCCAAACTGGCTCACAGATAGAGCCCACAGTGTGAAAGTAGCTAACTCCAAGTCAGACTTCTGACCAGTCATGAGTGGAGTCCCACAGGATTCGGTCTTGGGTCCTTTCCTGTTTTGTATCTACTTCTCTGAAGTCTAGGCCAACATGAAGGCATGCTGGCTGACAAAGTTCACAGATGACTGAAAGTTAGGATCTATTATTGACTCCCCAAGTGATGTTGACATCACTGAGACCATCGACTGGTGTCAGAACCATGGCCTTAAGCTCTATGCCAAAAAAATGTGTTGTCATCCCCTTTGGAAAAAACGTGGTTCCCATGAATTACCACCTTGATGGTAGTCCACTGAACACAGAAGGCGTTATAAGAGATCTGGGAACACGGGTTGACAGCAACCTCTCTTTTGACCACCACATTGCCACTGTGGTCAAAAAGTCCTTCTAAGTGGCACATCTCAATACTAAAGGTTTTGCACCCAGGAAGAAAGAGGTCATGGTCTCCCTCTACTCTTCCCTCATTAGGCCAATCATCAAGTACAATGCCTCATTTGGCATGTACCTCACTAGACACCTGCAACAACTGGAGAGGCTGCAAAAGTACATCACAAAGAGGATCCTAGGCCTTAAACACTTGTCCTATATGGACAGACACAAAAAACTCCAACTATTCCCTGTCTCATATCACCTACTTAGAGGTGATCTCTGCTTGACTTACAAAACCATGTCTGACCCAGCTCTATTAGAAATGCTATATCTAAAAAAAATCCCAATCCCCCCACACCACATACTTCAGAGACCTCAACATCATTACCACAATCAACAGAACATGCTGGAGGTACAGGTTCATAATCAAGATACTGCCCATGCTATGGAATAGACTTCCCATACATGTCAAACATAGCGCATCACTGGCCTTCTTCAAGAGAAATCTTGATGAGTAGATGATAAATAGAAAATTCACCCAAGGGATCACTCCAGTGGCACTACTCGACAGATGCACTGGGAACTAAGGTCAGGTGGCACGATGCCAGGGTAATCCTATGGGCTAGGCTTGTAAAGGCTCCAGGGCTATTATATTAGCCTAGTACACACCTATGAATGTATGAACCAAGTCCTGTTGCCCTGCTTTATCTAGTAGGTCCTGCAACTGTTGTCTGAACACACTCTTTTCTCACTATCACACCCCTGCTGTGGGGCCTAGGCTGTGATTATGAATACTGCCCCATTATTACACTGGAGTCTGATTGCCATTGATCTTGAGCTTTTAACAGAAACAGCTGTTAAAAAAAGGAATAATTAGTACAGCATATAAAATAGTGCATGATAGCTGTAAGAATCAATCAATAGGAGATTAGGAAGGATTGGGAAGAGAGACTCCCTGGGATTCACTAATCTTCTGTGCAGGACTAGCTTAGTCCTGCAAAGAAGCACCTGTATAGGAGCAGGACGGCAGTACACCATGCATAATAATGAAGGTGCACTGCCTGAGCTCCCAGGCTTACATGGAGTGTGTACAAGTCAAGGGGGTGTGTCTGAAAGCAGAGTCCTCAAAATAAACATGCCCCTGCAATGCAGAACAGCAGAAAGTGTTAAGAAATGATCAAGATCGCTCATAGGTGTCTGCATATCCCCACCAATAGTTCCCCATGTGTACAACAGCAACAGTTCTGAAAAAATAAATGAAGAAACACTTTTATTGTTTTAAAAATCCAATTAAAGCTAACAGTAGGTGTGTGGGTGTGCCCATCGCTTAGCTATGTTGAAAGCAGCTTAAAAGGCTGAAGAGGATAACAAGGAAGATATATGCAAATGAAGCAGCGCAACAAGAGTGTAGTGGGTAGAGCATCTGCCTAACGAGCAGGCATTCCCAGTTCGAGTCCCACTGCAGCACAATCTATTTTACATAGCAAAGCACATTATAACCAATGTTTTTGTTGCAAAACTCACTAAATAACACATATTTTTGAACTAGAGTACTGCAGGAAATGCACATATGAAGTATCAGTGTCATAATGAATAAGGCACTAGTAAGCAGCTCTAAGCACAACTAAGCAGTAGCAAGCATATGTAAGCACTAGTAAGCGTGTTTATGTGCGTTTGCGCGGGGATAAGCACTGCCTACACAGATTAAGCAATGTGGAAGCTAACTGAGTATACGAAACTGTAACCGGAAGGTAGCAGTGCTCATAGCTGTGCAAACACGTGCACACCCGCTTACAACTGCTGTAAAGTGCCTAAGCACAATGCATCCAGCAACAAAATAAACAGCCTCTGCAAGGCTTGAACCCAGAACCATGCACAAAGTGATTTACCAATAAGCCATGCCAAATATACAAAGATCTGATGTTTTCAGATACATAACATCCAGCCCAGTCATGCAACAGTACAGAGAATGTATACCAACATCTAGATGTATGTGTGAGTGTAAATATATTATCTAAACAGATACAACATATCTATATATATATATATATATATATATATATATGTGTATATATATATATATATATATATATATATATATATATATATATATATATATATATATATATATATATATATATATATATATATCTAAAAATATATACATTCAAATGCCGACATCTACACATATATACGTCAACACCTATATGTCCACATATACACAGCAAGCTACATATATGTACCCAGATATAAATCCTTGTAGGTATATACGGACATAGTTATAAATATGTAAGCAAATATATATACCTATATAGGTATATATGGCCATACATCTGTAGATAGCAATGGTAGATTAACAGAAACATATGTGTCCACATGCACCGTTAATGGGGTTGAGAGGCCCCAAACAATATACGTCCTGTACGAATTGCCATACCCCCCCCACAGCCAAACACGTCCGCTCTGCAATACACTACCAGGTTTATTTTAATTTAATGGTTTTATTTAAATAGGAATTTAAATTATGTTTATTTTAGGTTTTATTTGTTTTATATTTCATTCCCTTCTCCCACACCCACTAGGCGGGCTGACCTCAACAGGCCCATCCACCCAACCCCTCCTCGACTCATACATTCATTACCCACAGTTCCGTCCCCCCGCTGCACACATGCAGCCACCATCCCTTCCCTGGTTACCGGCCCGTAGCTACCACACCACCACACTTTGCCTACCCTCCACTCCTCCTCCCCTCGGGACTCATCTTGTACGTTGTCCTGACCCAAGTATCTTAGGTCTGTCACACGCTGTAGTCCATGCACATATGAACACAGCCATGCTTACCTTTGTAGACATGGTGTTACCGCAAAGAACATCACCCAATTTTTGGGTCATCCCACATGGGACAAATGTTTCCCTGGTAATAACAATAGACTTCACGTGTGACTTTGTTTACACTAACAGTTTTATTTATAGGTATCACAAAGCATACATGGCACACAAGGTTGCCCGGTATGCACACAAAACCTAATAGGAACGTCTAATTCAGGTATACGGGAAACACACAACCCTGGCATGACAGGTTCCCCTCCTGATAACTAAATTATTGTCTAATAAAAATGCACTGCTTTAAAGTGCCTTAATCAGTCTGTATCCAATGGCCTGTGTTCTGCCCAGCAACAAAATAAACAGCATCTACAAGATTTGATCTCAGGACCATGCACACCATACACAAAGTGATTTACGACTAAGCCATGCCAGACATACATAAACTTGATGTTGTCAGTAGCATAACATCCAGCCCATTCATGCAACAATACAGAGAACGTATACCAACATCTAGATACATGTGTGTGTGTAATTATATTCATATCTAAACAGATACTACATATCTATATAGATATATATATATATATATATATATATATATATATATATATATATATATATAGATATATATATATATATATATATACATAGATATAGATATATATGAACATATATACATGCAAATGCAGACATCTACACATATATATGACAACACCTATATGTCCACATATACACAGCAGGTTACGTATATGTACGCAGATATATATCTCTGTAGGTATATACGGACATAGTTAGAAATATATAAGCAAATATATATACCTATATAGGTATATATGGGCATATATCCGTAGATAGCAATGGTAGTTTAACAGAAACATATATGTCCACATTCACTGTTAATGGGGTTTGGAGGCCCCAAACAATATACATCTTGTAGTAATTGGCAACCCCCCCCCAAAGCAAAACACATCTGCCCTGCAATACACTACCAAGTTAAATGTCTTTTGTTTGATCTATATAAATAATGGTTTAACTATATTGTCATGTATCTGTTATTTTCATATATTTCATTCCCCTCTCCCCCACCCACTAAGCAGACCGACCAGTACAGGCCCATCCAACCCAGCCTCTCCTCGAGCAATAATTTCATTACCCACAGTTCACCCCCCCCCTCCACTGCACACACACACACAGACACCATCTCTTCTCTGGTTACCGGCCCATAGCTACCACATCTCCAAACTATGCCCACCCTCCACTCCTCCTTCTCTCGGGACTCATCTTGTACATTGTCCTGACCCAAGTATCGTAGGCCTCCCACACACTGTAGTCCATCCACATATGAACACAGCCATACTTTACTTACCTTTGTAGACACGGTGTTACTGCAAAGAATGTAGCCCAATATTTGGGTCATCCCGCATGGGACGAATGGTTCCCTGGTAGTAATAATAGACTTTGCGTGTGACTTTGTTTACACCAATGGCTTTAGATACATAACATAAATATGTGAACTGGAGTACTGCAGTAAGGCCAGATGTGAGGCATTAGTGTTATAAAGTGTTGAAATCCCCAGGACACCAAACATGCAACAAATAATAAATCAATGACAAAAGGAAAATATAATGCTAATTAGATATTAAGCAATGCTAAGCATTGCACAGGTCAGCTTAAGTGGTGTAAGCAATGTGTAGGCCGGCTAACTCAATCTGCCCAGTGGTATACCCTTTTAAGCAATGTCAACATTAGGTAAGCAGTTGTGCCCATAGCTTAACCTTTTCAAAACTGTCCAATCATGGGAAAGTGTGGGTAATAGGGCATATTTAAACCCCACAGGCACCAATAATTCCCATAACTGGTTGCAGCTCCCTACTGTAGGCAGAATGGCTAGAGTTGGGGAAGGCACTCGATTTAGAGCGCAGTGCTGGGGCACCCAGGAATCCAGATTCATGGTATGGCTCCTGGTAAAACACCATGAGGAGAGACTACTGCAGGGCCAGTACCAGGGCTCTCAGTATAAAGTGGAGGCCTGGGACAGTCTCGCCCGTGACCTCACCAGTGCCACTGGTATCCCCCGGACTGGTGAGCAGGTCAGGCATCACCATGCTGGCCTGAAGCGGCGGAGGTGTGATCTCTTGAACCAGTGGATCCAAGAAGTAAGGCAGATGGTCGATGCCCCAGCAATAAGTACCCATTCTACTATGTAGATAATGGTTGCCTAGCTTGTGTATACTATGGATAGGTAATGGCTAAATATCACTGTATTTCTTTGACAGCTGCAGATGAGCAGGCTGCGAACCAGCAATCCCATGCTGCTAGGCTGCAAAGGCTGCGTCACAAGGCAGGTTAGTAATATTCCTGCATCTACTGTCATAACAAATAAATATAAAAGTTCTGGAAAGTATTGTACCAGTATAAAAATGCATTGTGCATGGGATGTACTGAATAAACCAGACAATATGTCAGGAAGACTGTCATATGGGTTGCATGGAAAAAAGGTGTAATATCAAGTGAATAAAAGTATAACCCCTGGAGTGCCTGTGTACAATCTGCTTTCATATGTTGTTGCAGTGTTGCATTCTAGAAATAGTACTGTTGTATTAAGCAGTGTTACCCACACTGTTGAACGCAGTTAAAAAGTGTAAGAAGTTCAGTATAACAATGCTGGAAGTCCCAAGAGGTCAGTCATATAGAACAACTGAGGGAGACATAGACAGAAACCACTGGAATGCTTTACACCAATTCCCTGATAGCACAGTGTACTGTGATGTCAACTGTAACCACACACAGCAGGGGTTTGAATCCTGGAGGGGAAGTAAGTTGCATGCATAATTGTACCCCACAACTGTACAGAGTTTGCGAGAATGTTTAGATAGAAAGCTGTATGCATAAGTAGACCCAACAACTGTACAGACTTTGCTAGAATGTTCAGATAGCACGCTGTAAGCATAATCATAACCATCAACTCTACAGACTGTGGCAGAATGTTCAGGTAGTAAGCTGTATGCATAGTCATACCCCTCAACTGTTCTGATCTATCCAGCATGTCCAGATAAATGGCCCAAATCTTCTGCCCAGTAACCTGTTCCCCTGACAAATCAATGTGATGATACAAGAAATTTAGGCAGCT
>NC_056729.1:154995125-155045125 GCF_019279795.1 Protopterus annectens | reverse complement strand
TTCTGCCTGTGTAATTGGCTGATTCTGATACATTTCACCTGCCAGCTATGCTAGATCTAATTGATTACCTTCCTACTGCTGTTCTCCCTTCCCATTGCCTTCCTGTTTAAGCCCAGGAGTGCGCTGCGCAAACAGAGTACTCAAATGTGCACACTGCTGCTATTTCCAGGTTTAATCTCTTTTTTTCTTTCTGTAATGCCGCGCACACCCGCTTAGGCTTTATAAAGAGTGCTAAGCAGGTTTAGACACACCCCCTAGCTTAGCTATGCTAAGCTAGGAGCAAATCTGAGCCACAGGGCTCCAATCCGCTTACAGTATGCCTGACACACACCCCCATGATGCCACTTAACTCCTAGGCTTGCACCAGGCTATTCCTACTCTTACATTGTTGGGACCTGACTCACATGCTGGGAAAAAACTGGGATTCACTATCCTTCCCCTCATTTGCATAGGATTGCCTGGTAATGCATAGTTACATGTCTCACACTAAACCTCCCCCCTTAGCAACCACTACTCACTGGCCAGGTTGTCTTCTGCCTGCCATTGACTTGCAAGGCAGAATACTGTTTTTAGTTAAAATGCTTATTTTAGGTTGATTTTATTATTTTCCCCCCAATCCCGTTTGTGCACTGCTGCCCTACTCTTAAACAGCCAAGATCGGCTAAAAAAATAAAAGTTGATTTTTTTTCATTTATTTATTTTTTTGTTTGCAATGCCAATGGCCTTATCCTTGGCCATTGGCATGATTACTACATGATATTGCAATGCCAATGGCCTTATCCTTGGCCATTGGCATGATTACTACATGATATGCAGCCTTTATTTGGAGCTGTCATAGCTCCGTTTTGGATTTTGCAGAAATGTACTCGGTTACTAACAGAGTACATTTCTGCAGATAGCACTAGTCTTGCACAGACTGTTGCAAGCATCCTGGATTGCAAAATCATCTCATTTGCATGGATTTCACCTGCAAATGGGGTGATTTGCATAACAGGGCTTAGTCCGTGCAAGATTAGTGCAGGAGCGCCCGTGCACGCCCCTGCAGGCTATTCTTGGACTGCACGGCAGACATATTGCCTGCTTGAGCTCTTGCACCGATCTTGCACTCCATGCAAGCTTTTGAGCATCCCAGGGACTGTATAAGCAATTCACAAAGAAACAATGGGGGATATATATGTCTATCTCCCAAATATGCAACAAAATCTAAAATATTTAGGAGTTTTGCTTGGAATTGTTACATAGATATTTTTGCACCACAAATAGACTCCAGAGTATTTTTCCTGAGGTAGACAGCACATGTTGGAGGTGTGATGGGGTAGAAAGAGGTAATTGGGAAAATATTTTCTGGGAGTGTAATGAGTTGGCAGATTTTAAAGATTCCCTTCATGTAACTCTATCAGAGATGCTGAGTGAGCAATTTGATGTAACCAGGGAAATGATTTTTCTGGGCTATGGTACGGAATTGCCAAGACATAGTAAGGCCTTGCTGAGTCTAATTATGGTGGCTGCCAAAAAAGCAGTTACTAGAAAATGAAAATCAAAGTCTAAACCAACTGTACTAGAAGTAGTGAATATAGTAACAGAGAAAAGACAACTGGAATTGGAATCTTTAGAAAAGGGTATGAGCAAACTACATAGAAAAATGAGGTTTGTGGGAACAATACATACAGGGGAGGAATGAGGTTTAAAAGAAGGCAGGATATGAATGAGCTACATAATATTTGACTGAAAATGATTGGGTAGATTATAAACGATGTATAATGTTTGCAACTATGATTCTGTTAATATGGTTTGTGATGTAAAATGCTTGCAACTAGGATTATGTCAATATGGTTTGTTTTCATTTATATAATGCATGATTGCCTATGTCATAAGTGATCATTTAATAAAGATTGTTCTTGTTTAAAAAAGAACCTCGGATCAACCAGAGGAACTGGCTCAGGTGGAGCAAGTGTTAAATTTTCCAAAACAAAGTTAAGATCACACTGAGGATCCGCCTGCTTTCTAGGTGAACAAGTACAGTATGCAGAACCCCTTTTGAAAACAGCTGGGCATGAGAGTGCAATGAAAGAGAGGGACCCATGAGCAGACATGCTGAAAATGACCCAAAGATGAACCTTGATAGAGAAATAAGAAAGGCCAGAGGACAATAACTCGCACAGATATTGAAGAACCATGAGTATTGGTCCTTAATGTGGCACCAGCTACAATATTTTCCACTTACTAAGATTCACTAAGATTTACTAAGATTCACTTTACTAGTAGCAGGTTCGTTCATACTGCACATCCTCAGAAAATAGGTGGATAAGAGGTATTAAGATTCTGTCATCCAAACAGTCAGTTAAAGTTGTTTCAAGCTGGGGTGTACCAGGCAACCCCTGACTTGTGTAAATAGGTCCAGACTGTTAGGAAACTTGTGGTAATTGCCCTTGGTCAGTTAAAAACGATGCAAAAACCACTAATGCCTGGGCCAGAAAGTAATCACTAAAATTATGTTTGGAGGGTCCTGAATCTTCAGAATGACCCTGGATATTAGTGGAAAGGATAGAAATGTATAAAGGAACATCCCTATCTAAGGAAATGAATGTGCATCTGCTCTCAAAGCCTGCTTGCAAAGAATCCTGGAGCAGAATTTCTGCAGTTAATTGTTGTGAATGCAGGTGAACAGATGGATCTGAGAGGTTTCCCACAGCAATATGAGATCTTGTAATACTCCAATTTAATTTTCACTCATGATGGTCTGTCCTGGTCCTGCTCAGCTTGTCTGCTACAAAGTTGTGCTATGATGGAATGTACGAAGCCTGTAGAGTGAGATTGTGGTGAATTGCTGTATCCCATGATACCATGGCTAGTCTGCAGAGACAGCAGAATCTGTGCTCTCCCTGATTGTTTATATCACCTGAAGTGAGCCTGTGGACCCCAGGTGGTTAAGGGAATTGAGCTCATTTATTACTGCTAGCACCTTCCTGATCTTTAGGTGTTTTGGTCTTACTTTTTTCTTCCAAAGACTGTGCTTGAATCTAAAAGACACAGCCCCCCCCCCCCTCCACAAAGTCTGATTCATCTGTTGTTACAGACTGAAGAAAAAGTCATGAATCCTAAATTCCTGATATTTTCCTTTGCTGGAGTTACTGACTAAGTAAAAATCTTAGGAACAAATCAAGGTATAGCTGAGATCACAGAAGGAACAGTAGTATACTTAGGAAATTCCAGTTGTAACAAGTCATTCTTTTTCAAAGAAACTGGAATGTCATTTTGTTCCCAATGAAAATATCAATTTGTCCTAGACAGAGTTTCAGAAAAGAAACCCTTTTTTAGGGAAACTTAGTATAAATCCACACCACAGAACCAGAACCTGTAGTCTGAGGAGAAATCACAGTATTTATTCCCTTCATTTCGGTTTCCTTTTCATGACACTGGCAGTCATCAGTCACAAATTCATTTTTCTTTAACAGAAAAAATAGAATGTGAAGGGTCAGGAGCCTCAACTAAGACCTGAACCAAGCCCAGTAAATCATCCCTAACTAATGTAACAGAAACAGAGGCAGATAAATGTTTAACTGTTTGCTATTTTTGTCAAGAATTTCCATAGCAGCAGGCCAGTTTGTGTAAGGGACATCACCCCAGGGAACAGGGATCTTAGATCACACAGGCAAAGAAGCATTCCCTGCTCCTTCCTCCAAGACTGTCAAGAGTGGTGCATGCATGCCTGCAGAAGACACTGCAAAAGCTCCAGAGGACATGGCTAATGCCTGGTCCATGGTGTCAAGAGGGACTACACCAGAGGAAAACAGGAAAAAAGATGAGCAGTCTGAGGAACCTAGAATGGTCACTGCAGGTTCACCCAACTGTGTCTGAGACAAGGAAGTAGAAGTCTGAACTGACCAAGGCTGTAAAATAATTTTCTTTTTCTAGTCTGGAGGAAGAAAACCGGAGGAACCAGTTAGCTGTTCCATGAGGAGAAAGAAGCCTGTAACTGATGTTAGAACTAGTCAGTAAAGGAAAAGTATCAAAAATGTAATGTTTCCCAAAAAATTACACAGTGAAAAGCAAAAAGCACACGTCCCAACCCCTAAAAACACTATAAAATTCTTAACCTTAAAAAGTAAAGTATACTTGCTTAAAACTGTTTACGTTAAAAACAGTATAATAGAACACACAGCTTCAACTGACAGAAATGTTATGTGACAGGCTCAAAAACAGTATAACCTTCCTAAATAGAGAGTCCTTTTCAGGAATGACGGTTTTAGTCATGAAACTTAAAAGTGCAAGGTTCTTCCCTGAAGGGAACTTATCTGTCCAGCTATGGAAAAACGCAAGCTGACCATAGATCCTCAAAAGCCTGTAACAGGAAAGTTCTTTGATGGCAGGAAAGCTCTGAAGGGCTTGATGCTCAGTCTGTTGGTTTCTCCCTGCCTAACTTGAACTAGCAACACTGTGGGCACAATGAAGGTGCCCTTAAGCTTTGGAAGCTGGCTGGCCATTACATTATAGCTTAGGATGCTGCAGCAATGATCTATTGATGAACAGTTGTTATATTTACTTGTACAGCATGTTGGGACAGAAACATTCTGGCAAAATGAACTTACAGAACCACTAGAAGCTAACATTCTGAGGATAACTCTGTTTTGTTAATGTAGAAAAGATAATAACACTGTAATGTCAATGACCTCAGATCAATTACTAACATCTAAACTGAAGAGTAAAAGAATCACACAGACAAACCAATTATTGGTTCAGATGTTAGTTGGGATATTTTGCAGACATCTTATTGGATATGGACATCAGCCGGGTATAAAGACCCCATGTTTCAAAAGTATAGCCAAACAGCCAACTAATGTGTTCTGACGTGGTCATAAGAAGGCCAAAACATGCAGGTCCACAGCTAATGGGCTTTGGCTTTATTGGTCTGAATGTATCCACTAAGACTTGAAAAGAAAAAAGTAAAAAGTCATGGAAATTCAGTAGTCGTATAGCGAATAAATGATGACATTAAGGGGTCATTTGCATATATCTCAAGGGTCTCTTTTACAGGAGGTTTAAGGCATCACACAGTGAAAACTCTAGCTTGGCTGAATTTTCTTCTTGTTTTTATTGGATTGTCTGTGTGACCTTTTTACTTTTCATTTTTTACAGATATATAGATACTCATAATATCGAATGTACCGGACCTCAAACTTCCTATTGTGGGAGGCTGTGCCCCCCACACCCCCAGCTAAATATATATTCCAACTCTGAGATCGCACTACAGTGAGAAAAGGGCAAATATTCCATTTTTCACTGTACCACAATCTCAGTAAAAGCACTTCAAGGTCCAGTACGTTCAATATTATGAGCATTCGCAATTTGTGCGATTCGCTCATATAATATAGACCCATAAATATATATATATATATATATATATATATATATATATATATATATATATACACACACACACACACACACACACACACACACACATTTATGTAAAGATATATATATATATATATATATATATATATATATATATATATATATATATATATATATATAAATAAATGCATATATATATATATATATATATATATATATATATATATATATATAGGGGGTCTACTTCTAATCATCAAAAGACCACTTACCCAAAACTAAATTTAGCGAGATGACAACACCAAACTTTGAATATACCAAATGTTTACACTACAGAATATTTTAACAGATAATGTATGCACTTGCCCAACATGAGGAAAAATTGCCCTTTTCCCCACTGTAGTACAATTCTGGAGTTGGTATATTTAGTTAGTGGGGTGTGGGGGTGCAGCCCCCCACATTATGGGGTGTGGTGGGCCTGGCCCCCCACCTGGGTGGGTTTGACATACTGAGGTGTGTTTCTACAATGAATGGTGGCCAAGTGCATACATTCCTTGTTAAAATATTTAGTACTGTGATTGTTTGGTGTATCTGCAGTTTGGTGTTGTCATCTTGGTAAACTCAGGTTTGGGTAAGTGGTCTTTCAATTATTTGAAGTAGACCCATATGTGTGTGTGTGTGTGTGTGTGTGTGTGTGTGTGTGTGTGTGTGTGTGTGTGTGTGTGTGTGCGCGCGTGCATGTGTATTTTATATATATATATATATATATATATATATATATATATATATATATATATATATATATATATATATAGATAGATAGATAGATAGATAGATTGGAGTTCTGGAGTAAATCAAAATTGTGGATGATCAGACTATGTATTGTTGACATAAAATGGCTGACATATGCAGATGGTCAACTGCTGTGCAAGATCAACAAACCCCAGGTAGGGGGCTATGCCCTTTCCCTGGGGATTATCTGATCTTGGATTTAGTATATATAATTAGCAGGGGGGTGTGGAGGGCACAGTACTTTTAGTTGCATGTCCTGAGGATTAGCCTTAGAGTATTTTGTGAAACACTGAGGGGCTGCAAGTCCAGCCAGATAGAACTTTGTAGATAATTCTATGTCATTGTAAATATTAATATAACCCACAGGCTTGTTTTACAAATATAAGAAAATTAAATGTAAGAAAACTGTGTTATATGCTGAACTTCAAAATGTAACCACAGAGCACCCAGCTGGAAGAAAGCTGTTAAGTAAAGAATTACCACTGTGTTTGATCTCAAGTTCGGAGACAGGATATCTGGGCTAGCAAATTCTTTCTATTGTAACCCCGAGTACCTTCTCATGGCGCCTGTGTGCTTAACACCGAGCGCGCCATGAGAAGTTACTCATTTCAAGCCGTTACCCCCGAGTGCTTCCTGAAGCGCGAGAAACTGTAGTGCACATTTGTAGTTGAACCTAATGTAAAACACACTGAAATTGTAACTGAACATGTAAATTACATTATATAGTTACAATTCAGTGTGTTTTCACATTAAGTTCACATTAAAGTTTTACTTGTAAATCTGTTTAAAAGGTTGTTTTTAAAGCAAGTGGTGGCAGCCAATCGGATTCTTGCAATCCGAACCACCACTTGCATACCAGCTCCACCCCCAACCTAATTTCTTTTTTTTATCCAAATAAATAGAGGGTCCAGCTACAGGTATTTATTTTCCTTTTTTTTTTTAGATTTTACTCGCTACTGGATCCCTCTAGTGTATTTGTGCACTCACGGAGATCGCCAGAGATAGCCATTGATGCTCACCGGTATGTGTGTGAAATGTGTTAGCCTTATGTCTAGATTGTTTAGTCAATTTATAACAGTTGTAATAGTTTATCATTTGATACGGCGGGATGGTTGCTTGGTTACAGTTAGAATGTTGGGGTAAGTTGTGTGGGTATACTTGTATTGTTTGTTAAAGTAGTAACTTTTGTAGAAAAGTAGCCTTGTTATGTTAGTTTTGTTCCCCTATACCAGGCACATAGTTTTGTAGTCACTGTAGGTATGTCTTTTTTAGAATGTGTCTAAGCGCTATAATGTCAAGTTAGTGTAAGTCCGTTTTCAAACCCGATGTAGCAACATAAAATAAGTTTAGTCTATTTCTTTGACTTGTTTATGGGAATGGAGCGAAACTGAGCGTGTTGCACAGATCATAACCTTATGGCTGTAATTTTCTAGCTTCATTCCCTATTAATTCTGAATGAAGCACTTGTATTTATGATAAGTTAGGTCAGCAAACGTTATGCTATCCGCTTATATGTGGTATTTTTAAAAATGATTGCTAGACGTCGGCCGTGGTTCATCATGTGTGCGTACACCGTTTTCTTACTAAGTTAGGTCAGCAAACGTTATGCTATCCGCTTATATGTGGTATTTTCAAAAATGATTGCTAGACGTCGGCCGTGGTTCATCATGTGTGCGTACACCGTTTTCTTACAATCACACTTAATCTCTCTGGACAAAAACGGAAATCGTAGCACAAAGGTACAACATTGGAGACAGGTTTTAAATATTTAATTTTATAGACATAGGAAGTGGCCACAGTAATGAATATTACACAAGTGCGCATTTTCTGAGAAGTATGAAATCCGAACCGTAAATGTATCTAATGTAATGACTTCATTCTTAATGATTTTCCAGGAAACAATATTCATGAGGTACAGACCAAACATGACTAAACCAGGGTAGTTTAGGTATGTAGAGACTGTGCTTTTTAATTGCTGTAGTGCAGTACTTTGTTTCAGCAAGTCAAAGTCTACAAAGGGGTCAATTGTTTAGCTCTCTGCACTTTTGAAGGCGACCGTCGGTTTTGTCACGGGCTAGAATGATCAAGTCATATTCCGGTGGCAGTGATGTAATGTAGCGGAGGGAAGCAACTGAATGGCCAATAAGAACAGACAAACAGTAAGTTGCTATACACAGTTTTAACAGCCTGCCAACTGTAATAGAACCATGCCACCTTTAAAAAACACATGGTTGTTTACAGATGTGCCCATGTGTGGCACAGCAGATATCATTGTTATCAGTCTTCCAGAAAGGTTGCATATGCCAGCAAGGGCTTAGGAAGTTCGAGTTTTAAAATAATTGCCCTGAGGGTACCCTTGTGAATGGAAAACACATCTGCTACCCGTTGCAAAGAACAACTTGAAACGAGATCTGTGCTTCAATTTAAAGCAAAACAATTTCAAAACCAATCTTAAGCAGTATTGGCTGTTTGAAATGGGCACCAAACCGCCAAGTCAGTTCGAAATTGGTAAATCTGTTTTGTTTGAGTAAGTTATGAATGAAATTTGTCCTTCCATAAATACAGTGTAAGGGATTTAATATGTGGGACCTACTTGATGCATACAAGATATGATTTTCCCACATCCCATTCTTCTTATAAAACACTGTTCTAACATGTTGTTCTTCTGGGCTTGTGGCATTCGTGTGTTACTACTCAGCTAACTGCCCTTGCGGGCAGTTTTAATCTCAGCCAGTTATCCCATTTGAATCAACTAAGCCCATTGGAGTTTAGAGTCACCTACAGCTTTCCAATATATATTTATATGTATATATGTGTGTGTTTAATTAAATTTAATGAAGAGGGCTCCAGCATTCTGTGTACTACTCTTCTTTTAGACAATAATCTCTTCCTTTTATTGTAAAGCTTGTTGATATTAAAGCTTTACAGGGGTGGGGGGTTATTTTTTTGGTATGCCCTTCTCTTGTACCCTTTCTTTCCGTTTCCTCCAAGAATGTATACCTAGTTCCAGTTCCCGTTTTGCTAAGTCATTCAGCTGTAGTCTTTGGTCTTTGTACAATTTTGCTAGCCTTTCTCTGGACACCTGCAACTCTAGTTTCCCCTTGTAGAGATGTAAGCCCCAAAGTTATGCCCAACATTACTGACACAATCCCACCAGTTATTTCTTGGGGGGGGGGGGTAATAACTTCTTTACTTCATAGAGAATGTACCTAGCTTTATAGAAGTTAAAGGCAAGGTAGTATAATGCAAACGGTGAAATATGAAGAGAAAAGCTGGCTTGTATATTCAGAGAGAAAGCGGAGGGGGTGGGATAGAAGTAAGGAAGTGAGTGGAAGAGACAGTAAGGAGATGTAAGATATGAAGAGGTATTTGTTAACGTTAGGGATCATAGGAGGTTATTAGGCAAATGGTCCTGGGGCCCTTACAAGCCTAGCCAAGAGTTTAACTAAAAATTAACCTTTCTCAGCACCTGTCACTCCTGTCAATGGGGGACAAAGGTGAAATCCCTGGGACAAGTTTGTGGTTTCCCATACACTCATCAAGGTTGCACTTGAGGTTCTATGACATGTACGGCAAGTCTATTGCACAGATGGGGCAGCCGCTGGGAGATGAACCTCTCTCTCCTGTAGGTTTTGTTGATGTCTCACATTAGATTTAGGTCTATGGAGTGGGTAATGTGAGAGTAGTTAGACTTATGGATATGGAGCATCTCTAGTAGGCAGGGTCCGATACTGCCTTGTAGATGAGACATGGATCACCTCTGAGCAATCTGTATGATACCGCTGGAGGCCATGGATTCTCCTTGTGGGGTATTTCTGTGGCCTTTACAGTTGGTGCATGTGTTTGGAGAGGTGTACAACAAACAGGACATTGTACTACATTATAGGTCTAATGAGGGAGGAGTACAGAGAGGTAGTATTTTTTTATTATTTTTTCACTGGATGCAATCCCTTTTACTTATGATATGAACCAAGTAGTAGGCTTTGCTGCCCGCAGCTGCCACATGATGGTTGAATGTGAGATTGTTGTCAACCTGAGTACCCAGGTCTCTCACCACAGGTTGTGTGCTTAGGGGATTGCTGCTGATGTGGTAATCAGTAGGGGTGTGTTTTTGCCAAATGGCATGACTATGCATTTTTTTTGCCTTTATAACTTTGTAGCTGTGAGACTCTCTTTGCAGTATGTGTCATTTGGGGAGTCAGGGACCGCACCCAACATAGTCGTCTGCAAACTTGGTCAGTCACAGGCCCTTGGTCATTGACTCGACTTCTGAAAAGTAGATGCCAAACAGTAGGTGTCCAGGTGGCGGTGCCTATTTTGACCTTGTGGGTCCTATTTGTGAACCACCCATCTGACAAGATGCGTATCAACACCAAGTTGTTAGCTTTTCAGTGATGCCCAAGTGGGGGATTGTGTCAAAGGCTTTGGTCAGGTCAAGGTAAGCTTTATGTACTGACTTTCCCTCATCCAGGGCCTTGGTGACTTGGTGATAGTCTCAAAGAAGTCAATTAGGTTCAGTTGGCAAGATCAACCTACATTCATCCTGCAGTGTCTCATCTGTAATCCAATATGCAGGTGACTCTACTCTCTTATCTATCTTCAGTACTATCTCTGAACTACACACACTGACACACAATTCCTTTTAACTCTGTTAAAAAATGGCTCAAACAATCAACTAATCATTAACCCTAAAAAAACTCAACTCCTTCTCTTCCTACCCATTCTAAACCGACCACTCTCTTCACATCACTGCCTCTCTGTAAACAAACTTCAGTGGCTGGAATTTCCGCACATTCTCCTACATTTGCAACTCCACACTACCTTTTCCATACTCAACAACCTCTCTGCCTGGCCTGCTCTTGCCTCCCATGTTACTTTTTACCCCCCCCCCAGCCTCTCCGGAGTGGATTTTCTCTCAGTTTATAAACCCAAAAGGAATATTAGCAAACTACTCTGTCTCACTAAATTGGAACACACTCCCTCTCCATACTTGCTCCAACCTTTCCTTTCCCTGCTACTACTAAACTTAAAATGATGCCGTTGCCTTGACCACACACAGTCAATTTGAAAGATAAACAGCAGTGGCAAGAAAAAAAGAAGAGATGGTATTGACTTTAAAACTATTTTGTGTGTTGCATGAGACTTATACTGACAATATAGCATTGCATTTGTGGGGGGTGTGTTTTACCCGAAGCAAATCTTGGTTAGAAATTTATACCCACTGTTCTGCCAACGTCCTACATGTTGAAAATTGATATGTTCAGCTTTACAAGAAAGTTGCAATTGATTTATTATTTTAATCAAGAGTCTAAAAGGGTATTTGTTGATGTATGAAATATTTCAGGAGACAGTTTTGAGGAAATGTGTTTTTCTTGTGATTCTAGTTTTATGTGATGATTCTAATGCTTATTGTCTATTAGATACTTCTGATGTATGTAAAAGCAACTTTAATCCTACCTTTTTGAATGAGAATATAAAAAGTTTTCCTGCTATGCTTAACTTTGCTGTTGAAGGTGTATGTAAGAATTTTTGTGCTGATAGAAATATTTCTTTTAATCCGACTACAGCTCAATGGCTAGCATTAAAAAATATGAATCATTGACGTGGCTTGGTGGTTAAACCCTCGGATACAGGTGATAAAATTGTGCTTATCCACTTTACTCAGTATAAGAAAATGTGTGATGACGATGAAAGTGTGCATAGAAAAGTGATGAGTAATGAGTATGATGAAGCATTGCGGGACTTTCATGATTTAATCCATAAGGGTTTTAGGTTACTTTACTCAGTATAAGAAAATGTGTGATGATGATGAAAGTGTGCATAGAAAAGTAATGAGTATGACAAAGCATTCAGGGACTTTCATGATTTAATCCATAAGAGTTTTAGGTTAGGATATTTTTCCAAGGAAGACGTGGAAAGGAATTTTACTACACAAGGTTGCTCTATAGCTAGATTTTATTGCCTTCCAAAAATGCAGAAGAATGCCACCCCAGGTTGCCCTATAGTGGCTGCAACTAACTATTTTTTACATAATGTGGGTTTATTACTTTATAAATACTTGTTGAAACCTGTCATAAAATTAGAATCATATATTTGTGGTTCCTTTGGCTTTTTTAGAAAAATTAAGTCGTTTGAATGGAATACAAAGAACTATTTGCTTGTTATGGATGTAACGAGCCTATATACACATTAGTCACCCATTGGGTATAGAGTTCGTATTTTATTTTTTGGGGGGATAACCCATTAGTTAACTATTAATAATAGTATATTTTTTTAATTGGAAAACTAGCTACATTCCCACAAGATTGCAGGCAAAGAACATTTGGAAATAAGTCTGGTTTCTAGGTGAGTGATGTGTAGTTGGTGAGAGCTGGTATGTGCACATTAAACTGCATAGGTCATGTGGTAAATGTTTGATTTTACAGCTTGTGTATACTCGTCTCTACAGCTTTCGGCAAGGGAGCATCTCAACGTTTCAGGAGATGTGCACATTTCCCTCTGCATTTTCATGTTTTGTGTTTTATTGTTATGTTATGCACTTTGTTTTTATTTCATTCTTGACACACACACACACACACACTGAAAAGTCAGCATTAGACTAGATTTTGTTTTCGTTTGGACTGGAAATTGCTTAGCAGATAACCTGGACATTATATGATTGACTTCAATACTTGGCTTAGTTTCTGGTGTGTTTCCAGGGGTATTCAATATTGGTCAGCATGGGAGTACAAGGGTATCAGACCATATTACTTAGCAAATGATGGTCTGCACCTGTGATCATGTATTTGATATTTACTGTTTATTCCACAGGATTTTGTGATGTAGACAAACAGTTGTAATACGACTCATACCTCATTGCTTGGTATGCTGCTAACAAGTAGGTGGGAGGATGGGCTCAATAATTTTTATACTGTTTTTGCTGAGTTATTGAATGGCAGAAGACAAGCTATCTAGTTTATTTCTGCTTGTCATATTATTATTAATATGATTATAGTGAGTAGTTGCCTGAGTGAGACGTTTATTACAGAGTGACTACTGACAGCATGGAGCTACCATATTTTTATGCATTTCTCCTGGCTTTGTCAGTCATGTGTGGAAATTAGGTGGAATTTAGGTGAGAGGAAGGGCACAGTAATATGTAAGTCTTATACTGTTTGAGTGAGTATGGCCTTATAACAGATTATGACTGTGTTGCATAACACCTGCAGAAGGTAATATAATGAATGCCAGCAATTATCACCTGTGTCTGGCCATGCATAACTTTGCAAGTCATTAGCACAGTGCAGTTACAATATAGTACTGAGTCATTGTCACTTTTCAGGTCAAACTGTCAGCAGCTGTCACTGTTATTCACATAAGTAGAAGTCGTCATCACATTGATGAATGCACAACTCACATTTGGCTCTTTCTCCACTTGCAGTGATTGCAATACACCCACTCCCCTCCAGCCCGCCACACTACTTTCACTTATATCATGTATACAATTTCAAGACATGTAAGCAGCCTAGGAGGAAAAATGTAGACATTACATCTTCAATTGCTGTTTTTTCATGAGAAAGTGGCTGGAATAAGAGGATTTGTGGTGTACTGTATGAAGAATTTGAATATATATATTATTGACTGCCTTGCATCCTCTCATTTGACAGAAAATCATAAATTGTTTGTAACTATAAGGCAATGACAATATCCAACCTCATATGTTGTATTTCTTTGCGACTATTCTGCACTGCTGTGGTAAAATATTTCCTGTGCTTTTGAACTATGAAGTCATTCTGTTGAGTTACTGATTATAGTCTTGCTCTTTTATTTAGCATTAAATATATTGATACCTCCCTTTGTGGGTGAGATACCAGAGGCATATTTCACCTGTTAGACTATTTGCATATCTGTTTGGTGAGCTACCCAGGGTGTCAAGTAGCTGGGGACATATATATATATGTATGTGTGTATGTAGATATATATAGATGGAGATATAAATATATAGATATGTGTGTGTGTGTATGTATGTATGTATGTATATAATATATATATATATATATATATATATATATATATATATATATATATATATATATATATATATATAGAGAGAGAGAGAGATAGGTGCATTGCTTTTCACGTGCCTCTGTGCAGGTATATTACATCAGAATGTTGTATATCATTGTGTTTTTCAGGTGTGATTTCAAGTGTAAAGCATGTATGAAGGTCAGGACAGCAATTAGTGAGTTACTTCAGTCCCTCATCCCTTAGGTCCACTGCTGAATGGGCACATGTAAAGAGAAAAGGCAGAGGTAAGGCAGACTGCTGACACTGAAGGAGGTCATGAGACCATAGTGGTATCAGCAGTCTGAGTGGGCCGCACAGCTATGAGACACTACAGATAACCAACATCTGGAGCCCCATGCCTGTCCTTGGCGTATTAGTGGAGCGGTGGTCCTTACCCTGGCTTTTTCTCTTTACATGTGCCCTGGCTGGACACCCTTGTCAGTGTCTACCCATGCTTTATTTCAGATAACATAAGACTGTCTTCTGCTGTTCTGAGAGTCACTGGAAGGGAAGATGTTCACTGGTTCAGAAGGGATGGCATTCACCTAACTGAGGAGGGCATTGCGTTCTTCTTAACCAACCTCCACAATGGCATGAGGAGAGCCATGCATGATTGTGAGAAGAATGGAAAACACCCATGACCAAGTCAGACCAGTATAGTAAGTAAAACACTATTATGAAATGTGTTGTGTAAAATTAATTTCTCTGAGCTTGGCAAATAACTGTTATGGAAATTATGATTTTTTTCATTTTTGGTAAATAACTTTGCAAGGGAGCATCTGAATGTGCCAAGTAATATCTCATTTTGAAGACAGTATTGCTGGTTCTAATATGGTAAAAGAATTGTGCCAGTATGTTTGACACATGTACAGATATCAAAGTTTGTTTGAGACTTATGGTTATGGAAATTATGATTTTTTTCATATTTTGGTAAATAACTTTGCAAGGGAGCATCTGAATGTGCTAAGTAATACCTCATTTTGAAAAGACTATTTATAGTTCTAATATGGTAAAGAATGGTACCTGTATGTTGTACTCATAGGCAGATATCAACGTTTGTTTCCGACTTAGGTTATGGAAATTATGATTTTTTTTCATATTTTGGTAAATAACTTTGCAAGGGAGCATCTGAATGTGCCAAGTAATATCTCATTTTGAAGACAGTATTGCTGGTTCTAATATGGTAAAAGAATTGTGCCAGTATGTTTGACACATGTGCAGATATCAAAGTTTGTCTGAGACTTATGGTTATGGAAATTATGATTTTTTTCATATTTTGGTAAATAACTTTGCAAGGGAGCATCTGAATGTGCCAAGTAATATTTCATTTTGAAGACAGTATTGTTGGTTCTAACATGGTAAAATAATTGTGCCTGTATGTTTGACACATGTGCAGATATCAAAGTTTGTTTTGGACTTAGGTTATGGAAATTATGATTTTTTTCATATTTTGGTAAATAACTTTGCAAGGGAGCATCTGAATGTGCTAAGTAATACCTCATTTTGAAAAGATTATTTATAGTTCTAACATGGTAAAAGAATGGTACCTGTATGTTGTACTCATAGGCAGATATCAAAGTTTGTTTCCGACTTAGGTTATGGAAATTATGATTTTTTTTCATATTTTGGTAAATAACTTTGCAAGGGAGCATCTGAATCTGCCAAGTAATATCTCATTTTGAAGACAGTATTGCTGGTTCTAATATGGTAAAAGAATTGTGCCAGTATGTTTGACACATGTGCAGATATCAAAGTTTGTCTGAGACTTATGGTTATGGAAATTATGATTTTTTTCATATTTTGGTAAACAACTTTGCAAAGGAACATCTGAATGTGCCAAGTAATATCTCATTTTGAAGACAGTATTGCTGGTTCTAACATGGTAAAATAATTGTGCCTGTATGTTTGACACATGTGCAGATATCAAAGTTTGTTTTGGACTTAGGTTATGGAAATTATGATTTTTTTCATATTTTGGTAAATAACTTTGCAAGGGAGCATCTGAATGTGCTAAGTAATACCTCATTTTGAAAAGATTATTTATAGTTCTAACATGGTAAAAGAATGGTACCTGTATGTTGTACTCATAGGCAGATATTAAAGTTTGTTTCCGACTTAAGTTATGGAAATTATGATTTTTTTCATATTTTGGTAAATAACTTTGCAAGGGAGCACCACATTGTGTGAAGTAATGCATCATTTTGAAGACAGTGTTACTCCTTACATCATGGTAAAATAACTGTGTCTAGGCACTGTACACCCGTACAGATATCACAGTTTGTTTAGTCTTGTACGAATATGAAAATTATACATTTACAATACTTCTCATTATTATGCCCATATCTTTGCGAGGGAGCATAGTAGTCACACAAATGATGCATCATTTTGAAGCTGACATTCAGATGCACAACTTCTACACTGATATGTAGGCTTTGCCTGTTACAGGTGATGAGATATTATGCTTTGTTTATTTATCAATTATGAGAAATAATATACTAATCATATTTCTGTGAATATCTCATGAAAGGAGTGTCACACAGTTATGGTTAAAGTATCATTTTAAAGCTGACATTCATACTAACAAATTAAATTCATATTGTATGGGTCTGCATGGTACATCGACCAAGATATTGTGCTTTGCTTTTCCCAAAAATTAAAAAAATTGCACAATATCAGCATTCCTTGCCAAATATTTCATTATGATTTTGATATGCACTATCAGCATTTACACTGTTGGAAAGGTCAGTGTCTGCTGAACAACTTTTGCGTTTACATTTTTAGTGTAGCTCTTATAGTTAAAGAGTTATGAGCATTTGTTTTCTGTATAGTATTACAAATGGATTTTCTGAAAATGAGCTCAGGCTGCTCTGTTGTTCCTATGGTGGAATTCAGCAGGCAGCTTTTCCTGAGCTGCTCTGGAGTGAATGAGTTAAGACAGAGATAACTACTAGATTTTGCATGTAAAAGTGCCTTTTATTGCTGTGGCTTCCTGGCCAGTTGCAGCTTACAAAGAAATGTAAATTTTGAGTTTCTGTTAGCCTGAGAGCTAAAGGAGAAGTGATAAAAATGATGCAATGTGAAATGAGTCAGCACTACTGGGTGTTATCAATTTAAGATTTCCTCAGAGAAAAGATTGAGCATTTTGGATTTTGTTTGTAGCTGAAAATAACTCACCAGCACTTTGCCTTATAAGTAAAGTTATTTAGGACATAATTTCTCTTAGAGTTAGGAATTTAGCCAGATTAGTCTAGTTGTTTCCTATATTTATGGCAGACTATCCTACAATATTGTTTTAAAGTTCCTGTGATTTTTGAACTCTTGATTAGCACTGTGTTGAACTGATACGATTTGTCTTGTGTCTTTATTATTTATTATTAAATATTTTTAAACCTTTCAACTGTGGCTGTTTTTGTAGAGATAATTTAAGCTCTAGAGTACTTTCATGTATTTGTTGATACTATCCAAGCAACTCCAATAGTCTTGCTGCTCGGTCACACCTACTATTTGGATAACAGTAACATTACACAGTGAAACTGGTCACCCTTTGGGAAGGGCCTTATAGTAGCTGATATTAGTGGTTAGTGGCAGTTAGTACTACCTTATAGTCTGAGCAGAAATGGGACACGACTGGAGAACCTGTGCCAGCCTTCCACAGGAGTGTCTGTGTGTTTGTATATAAATCAAATTTTAAAGTGTGTGTGTGTCAGCTACTTGGGTAGGGGCACAAAGCACTGGTTGGACAGAGAGGGTGCTGGAGGTCTTAGCTTGACCACTAGGCTGAGATCTGGACCCTATAGCGGTGTCAGTGGGAAGTCTTATTGGGGATCTGGAGAGAAAGGGAGAAACCAGCCCCAGACTGACTGATCTCTGTGTGCTCTTAAGGGAAATTGTACTTTACTATGTGTGTACTTGTTATCCCCCAATCTGCATGCCCCTCACTGGTGCTAATGGTGCTAATAGTGAGGTTGATGCTCCTTGATTACTGGGTCAGTGCATGGGCATCACATATTGTTTGGCAGTGGTGGGATGTCCACATCAAATATTAATTGTTTGATAGTGGTGAGTTAGCCACATCACATACTAATTGGCTTCTAATTGTGTGGATAGTGAATTCCTGTAGCTTGTGTACAGTGACCACTGAAGGTTTTTTTGTAATCTAAATCAGCCAAGCAGTGAATATTCAGAGTTCAGATCACAATTGTTTTATTTCTTTTGTTAGCTTAGTTAGTCAGGGAGAGCAGGCAAGCATGTCAGCAGAGGAATACAGTAAGCTGACAAGGAGCCAGGTGGTTGAGATGTGCAAGGCTAAAGGACTGGTGCATGGAAACCTGACTAAAGCAGACATGATTGCAGCTTTGGTCACAGCTGCATCAAAGATTAGTAACCAGGAGGAAGATCAGACTGGTCATGGAGATGTACAACACTCAGAGAATGGACAGCTCAACCTTTCTGAAGATAACTCAAAAATCCATCTGGATCTAAAGAAACTTGAGTTGAAGGCCAAGTGTTTGAAAACAGAAGCAGCAGAAAGACTGAGCTATCTACAGGCTGAAGAGAATGAGAAACTGCTATGCCTGGAAGCTGAAAAGAAGGAGAGGCAGAGGCACCACAAAAAGGAGATGCTGACACTTCACCAGAGTCATTGAGGTAATGGGGAAGGGAGTAAATGGACCCCAGATGCACAAAAGGTAAGCAAATTTCATCTGCAGTTGACAGAGGGAGATAATGTTGATAGTTTCATTCATATGTTTGAGAGGGTATGTAAACAGTATGATGTTGACCAAAGGCTCTGGGTAAGGTTTCTGATCCTAATACTCCATGGTAAAGCTGTAACTGTGCTGTCTAAATTATATGATTGTGAATTTTTGATTATACTGATGTTAAGAATTGTTTGCTAGAATTATTTAAGCTAACACCTGAAGCTTATAGGAAAAAGTATTGTGAGCATAGACGCAAGGCAGATGAATGTGTTTGTGAATATGTTGCTAAAGTAAGCAATTATTTTCATAAGTGGGTGAGTAGATGTCAGGTCAACACTTTTGAAGGGCTGGCAGACCTTTTGGTGAGAGAACAAGCCCTAAGCACGTTGCCTGAGGACATGAGGATCTGGTTAGCTGATAGACAATGTGCTACTTCAGATGAGTTGGGAAAGAAGGGAGACCTATACCTAGCAAGCAGGGCATCACTGCACAGGAAACTGGCACCCAGTGCTGCTCATGGGTTTAAGGGAAACCATGGTGGTCAGCCCAGACTTTCCCAACAGAATCTGCCAGTAGCAGGGGAAGCCACTAGTCCAGCTACATGTCTAGGACCTAGGGTTAAATGTTTTGAATGCAACCAGTGAGGCCATGTGGCATATAGATATCCACAGAGGCAAGGTGGGGAACAAAAGGTGAGGGAGCCAGTAAGTGGGAAGGGCAAAATGCCAACAGTAGGTTGTCGTGAGACAACCAGGGTACAAAACTACCACCAGAGGTTATATCCTATCATAGCGAATGGCAAAGCGACCATTGCTAAGAGAGACACAGCCTCTGACATTACCATTGTGAAGCCTGCAACAGTTACAGAGGAGCACTATTTGCCTGCGCAGTCTACTCCAGTCAGAGCTTTAGGAGGAACCCCATTGCAAATACCTTTGGCTAGGGTTCACCTTGACTGGGAGGGTGGAAAAGGAAGCCAGCAAGTAGGCCTGTTTGAGGCTATCCCTGCAGATGTCCTGATAGGGAATGATTTTGATAATGCAGTACCATGTGCTGATGCAGTTACATGCAGTCAGGCTTGGAGACAAGCATGTGCGTCTGATAGCCTGAGGGAGACCCAGACAGACCGCACACTTGCAGCCAGGACTGGTGAGATGGTTACTTCAGGGAGGGAGCTATGCTCTAGCAGTGAGACTGAAGGTGAGCCACAGCTGCTTGTGGGTATGGATGGTCCCTTTGACAGAGGGAAGGGCAGAGGTTAGTAGTAGTACCTAGGCTGACAGTGAGGCACCACTGTCAGAGGATGCCAGACTTCCTATGGAAGGGGAGCTGGGAAGTGTTACTAAGACAGAGTTGAGACAGACTCAGCTGTCAGACCCTACATTACAAGGCGAGAGGCAGGTAGCTAGTGAGGCACCTGAATCTCAATGGAAGGGGGAATCTGTATACTGGGACAAAGGGTTACTGTATAGAGAGTGGACCCCTGAGGGAGGGCTAGAAGGTGAGAGAATACAGCAGTTGTTAGTGCCTAAAGCCTACCATCTGGCACTTCTAGCCATAGCTCATGATGTTCCATTTGCAGGTCATATGAGCATGAAATGTACAAAGAGCCATATTATGCAGAACTTCTATTGGCCTGGAATTTCCAGAGATATAATAGGGTACTGCAGGACCAGTGAGCAGTGCCAAAAGGTAGGCAATGCAGGAAACAAGGTGAGAGCTCATTTGATGCCTTTGTGTGTGATTGAGGAGCCATTTCAGATGGTAGCTATGGATATTGGGTCTCTGAGTATCCCAAGTTCCACAGGGAAAAAGTATATCCTAGTGTTAGTATATTGTGCTACAAGATACCCTGAGGCAGTGGATTTGTCCTCCATTGAGGTGGAAAAGGTGACAAATGCTTTGTTAGAGGTTTTTAGCAGGGTAGGTTTCCAAAAGAAATACTGACTGACAGAGGTGCCAATTTTATGTCAGACCTGCTGGCTTGTCTGTGGAAATACTGTGGGGTGAATCACCTGAAGACCACCCTCTACCATCTCCAGACTAATGATCATGTTGAGAGGTTAAACTACAATCAGGTCCATGCTACAGGCATTTAGAGACCAGTTTAAGAGGAAGTGGGACAACTATTTCCCCATCTGTTTTTGCTTACAGAGAGGTTCCCCAGGAATCCACAGGTTTTTCACCCAATGAGTTGTTGTATGGGCATGGAGTGAGGGGGGGCTCTAGATTTAATTTGTGATAAGTGGGAAGGTGAGTGTGAATCTCACAAGGAGTCTTTTGTGGCATATGTTCTAAACCTCAAGACAAGGCTCAGAGAACTCTTGGTCTTGGCCCTGGAAAACCTGGCAGAAGCCCAACAACAGAAAAAGGTTTGGTATGACAGGAATGCTTGAGCTAGAGAGTATGCTATAGGGCAGCAGGTAATGGTTCTCATTCCTGTCAGACACAACAAGCTGCAAGCAGCTTGGGATGGACCCTACAAAGTGGTAAGGAAGGTCAGTGATGTTAACTACATGGTGAAACTGCTAGGCAGGAGGCAGGAGCTCAAATTGAACTATGTTAACATGATGAAACCTTACCATGATAGGGAGGCCCTTTTGCTGAGTATTTGCAGTGGATTGCAGGAGGAGTCTGAGGGAGATATGGTGAATGATCTCCTCAGTGAGGCTTAGACTGACACCTCAATGGAAGGGGTACAATGTCCCAGCATATATCTCATACCCAGGTTCAAGAAATCCAAGCAGTGTTACAGGAGTTTGGGGACATGTTCACTGGGAAACCTGTAAGCACCCACATAATGCAGCACCAAGTAGATACAGGACCCCAAAGGCCTATTAGGCAGGCCCCTTATAGGGTGACTGACAGAGTCAAACAGACACTGAGGGAGGAGATACAGGAAATGTTGGAACTAGGGGTAAGTCAAGAGTCCAACAGTCCCTGGACCTCCACAGTGGTGCTGGTGCCAAAGAAGGATGGCAGCACCATGTTCTGTGTGGACTACAGGAAAATAAACAGTCACACAGAGTCAAATGCTTACCCCATGCCTAGGACAGATAAAGCCCTAGAGCAACTGGGTGGGGCTATGTATCTTACCAACAATGATCTTACCAAGGGTTACTGGCAGGTGCCCTTGACTCCCAGTGCTAGAGAGAGGTCAGCCTCTGTGACCCCTTTTGGCTTGTATGAGTTCAGAAAGATGCCCTTTGGAATGAAAAATGCCCCAGCAGCTTTCTGGAGGCTGGTAGATCATATCTTAGCAGGAGAAAGAGGGTTTGCCCTTGCTTACCTAGATGATATTGTCATCTACAGCCATTCCTGGTAAGAGCACCTTCAGCATGTCAGGGAGGTGCTGGGCAGTTTACAGAGGGCAGGGTTGACCATTAAGCCGCGCAAATCTCAGGTGGGTATGGCAGAGGTAGCCTACTTGGGATATAGAGTGGGCAGTGGTAAGATAAGATCAGAACCTGCAAAAGTAGAAGCCATTCAGGCATGGCCTGCACCTGTTACCAAAAAGCAAATGAGGGCATTCTTAGGGACAGCAGGGTACTACAGAAGGTTTGTCCCCAGTTATAGTACCATAGTTGCTCCCTTCACAGACCTGACAAGGAAAAAGAAGCCAGATAAGGTAGTGTGGGCCCCAGCATGTGAGCAGGTATTCCAGAAGCTTAAAGAAGCTTTGGGAGGACCCCCTGTGTTAGCCAGTCCAGATTACAGCAAATCATTTGTTGTGCAGGTGGATATTTCAAACCATGGGGTGGGGGCTGTACTTAGCCAGATTTCTTCAAAGAGAGAACAGCACCCAGTGGTTTATCTTAGTCATAGGCTTCAACCCATGGAGGAATGCTATGAAGCTGTAGAAAAGGAATGTCTAGCTATAGTGTGGGCACTGCAGAAATTTCAGCTTTATCTGTATGGAAGGAAATTCACTGTAGTTACAGATCAGAATCCCCTAACATTGTGACATTGAGCCAGCCAACAAAATGCCAAGTTACTCATGTGGAGCCTAGGGTTGCAAGCATATAATATGTCAGTGCAGCACCACAGTGGGATTAGCAATGCAAATGCAGATGGGCTCTCAAGACATGGAATGGTATATGGTATGTCCAGATAGACTCAACCCTCTCAAGCAATGTTTCTCAAGGGACACTTGAAAAACTAGCTTGAGTTCTCAGGGGGGAAGAAATGTGAAAAACTGAGGGGCTGCCAGCCCAGCCAGATATAATTTTGTAGATAATTCTAAGTCATTGTAAATATTAATGTAGTCCACAGGCTTGTTTTACAAATGTAAGAAAACTAAATGTAAGAAAACTGTGTTATATGCTGAACTTCAAAAATGTAACCACAGTGCACACTGCTGGAAGAAAGCTGTTAAGTAAAGAATTACCACTGTCTTTGGTCTCAAGCTTGGAGACAGGATGTCTGGGCTAGCAAATTCTTTCTATTGTTATTAAGACCAAGATAATTACTAGATTTTACATGTAAAAGTGTCTTTTATTGCTGTGGCTTCCTGGCCAGGTGAAGCTTACAAAGAAATGTAAATGTTGAGTTTCTATTAGCCTGGGAACTAAAGG
The DNA here is from genome assembly GCF_019279795.1 of Protopterus annectens. Taxonomy (NCBI): domain Eukaryota; kingdom Metazoa; phylum Chordata; order Ceratodontiformes; family Protopteridae; genus Protopterus; species Protopterus annectens. The sequence goes on along the minus strand of NC_056729.1, from coordinate 155,021,661 downwards.
AGAAGTGATAAAAATGATGTAATGTGAAATGAGTCAGCAGTACTGGGTGTTATCACTTTAAGACTTTCTCAGAGAGAAAGATTGAGCATTTTGGATTTTGTCTGAAGCTGATAACAACTCGCCAGCACTTTGCCTTGTAAGTAAAGTTATTTAGGACATAGTTTCTCTTAGAGTTAGATAGGAATTTAGCCAAATTAGTCTAGCTGTTTTCTATATTTATGTCAGACTATCCTACAATATTGTTTTAAAGGTCTTGTGATTTCTGAACTCTTGATTAGCACTGTGTTGAATTGATTAGATTTGTCTTGTGTTGGATAACAGTAATATTACACAGTGAAACTGGTCACCCTTTGGAAAGGGCCTTATAGTAGCTGATATTAATGGTTGGTGGCAGTCGGTACTACCTCACAGTCTGGGCAGAAAGAGGGCACAGCTGGAGAACCTGTGCCAGCCTTCCCCAGGAGTGTCTGTGTGTTTGTATATAAATCAAATTTTAAAGTGTGTGTGTGTCAGCTACTTGGGTAGGGACATGAAGCACTTGTTGGACAGAGAGGGTGCCGGAGGTTTTTGCTTGACCACTAGGCTGAGATCTGGACCTTATACATGTGCCAGTGGGGAGTCTTATTGGGAATCCGGAGAGAAAGGGAGAAACCAGCCCCAGACTGACTGTGATCTCAGTGTGCTCTTCAGGGAAATTATACTTTATTGTGTGTGTACTTGTTATTCCCCCAATGTGCACGCCCTTCACTGGAGCTAGTGGTGAGGATTGACGCTCCTTGATTACTGGGCCAGTGCACGGGTGTAACTTATGTGCTGCAGTGTGTTGACATGTTTTTTTTCCACATAAAGCATATCAACATTTCTGTGGTTCGACTATTATGGGTAAATATATGTATCAGTATAGACAGAAATATAAATATAGATATAGATGATATAAGTATAACTGTAGATATGGATATAGATAAAGATATAGATATAGATAAACAAAGGAACCTAAACCAATAGCTATCCTCACATGCATCTCACAAAAACAGGATTAATTGCAATAGCTATTTAGCCAAATTAACGTGTGTTTTTGAGCAGAGATGCAGTTTGATGTCTGAAAATATTGTACTTATATAAAGTAAACGTGCTGTTCAGACACACACACACACACACACACACACACACACACACACACACACACACACACACAAACACACACACACACACACACACACACACACACACACACACACACACACACACACACACACACACACACACACTCATATATATATATATTTTTTTTTCAATCACAGGTAATAGGCAAAGCACTTCAATTTCTATTTTATATTGGGAAATGTCCAGCAAAGTAATAATTATGATCTCACATACATATACAGTATACTGATGCACTGATGCTGCCAGAGAGAAAAATATACATGAAAATGTTTCCACGATAACACAACTATGGGGTGAGGAATTGAAATGACAGCCATCCTCACAATTTGAAAACAAAGACACTTAATATAAAGATCCACTCGTCCACCTACAATGGAAGTGAATGCGGAAACATACTTCTAACATTGCAGTCATACATACTAACTTTGAACTATGCCAGTAATGACAGTTGTGTAAATGGCATCTGGAAGTTATACAAATATTTTTTTAATGTCTACTACTCTTAGTGTTAAAAGTCAGATATTTGTATGTATGACTAAATGGAGTAATACTTACAGATGGCATGTGGTCCCATTTTATAGTGTGCAGCTAATATAACAGCTGTACTTGCAGTACAAAGGCAGTCTCCACTACCTAACTTCATCCTTCCATCTGTGTAGGAGGTCAGGATTGCATTTCCTTATGTCACTATAATGGTGATGGCACTGTTCCATCATGTGGGATGACAATTGCACAGGTGACATCCCTCCTGAAACTACACTAGGCTTCAGCCTTATACTGAGGCCCTTCACAGACCTTCTACAAGAGCCTCTTCATATAATCCTTGTGGAGGAGAAGCAAAAATATCTTTGTCTCTTCCTCACATTATCTCTGTCCTCTGTAAGAAGCACCACCACCCCATTCAGTCATGATGTCTTAACTTGGAAGGATCTCAGGACAAATGGCAGGGAATGTGTGTCCATATCAAAGCTTGTGCATCTTATCTGCTATGCAAGAAAGGGTAGAGATGGGTATCTCATTTCCTTGATGACTGGCAAACTCATAAAAAGTAGGTAGTATATTATTATTATGATTTGAATGGCACTGTAAGGTGTGAAGCATAGCAGTTCTCTAATCCTGTGTATGCTGTATAGAATATGTGCTTTACTGTGACTTCATCTGTAGATAGTTAAATATGGCATAATAATTCCCTTATCCCTAAAATCATTGGCTGCTTGGATGAGCAGGTAGTGGCCTGCAGGGGCTCAGGTCCTTTGCAAGGCATCATGTAGAAACCTATATAATGTTTACCAGGTGTGCTCATCATGCAAATTGACTGCTTAAGAAACAATAGGAGATTATCCCTAATTACCATAGTCATCGTGCCCAGAGGGGTAAATCTATACAATATAAACACAGGGATAGGCCTAGAGCCTCATCAAGCTATGAAAGAAAACTTCTGTAACAAGAGTTTGACTCCTGGTGGGGTTACTTTTGAAGAAAATCTTCCTTCTGAACAAGATACTGGCTTAAGCAATGCAAATGCTACTTCTTACAAATCCAGCTCTTTGTGCAGTTGCAGTGGTTGCTTTCTGACTGCTCTTTACTCTGGAGCCTACAAGTGGTATAATTTAGTTCATGTTTCTAAATGTGTAGGCCAAAATTGCATTAAGGGGTACATTGTAAGTACACTAAATTCAGTAGTATGCAAGATTGGTAAGGTAGATGGTAGACATATGCCAGAGTTCATGTTCAAAGTAACACTCAGTGCTATTCTAGTATTTTTTGCCTTGTACATGTTTTATTAGCCACAGTCTTTTTAACAGTGTTGTTCATAACTCTCAAACTGCAGATATTAAAATAAGAAAAAAGTACCTTGAAAAGTAGGTACATCAAAAATCTGGAAATCTAGTAAGCATAACATTTAAATACCAAACAGCACATAATTCTTGCTTTCAGTAAGAATGTCAGGAAACTACTCAGAAACACATGTTCAAAAAACAGTGACAAGAATGATGGAAAAATATAAGCATGTTATCAAGGAGACAGAATAAAATCTGTAGAATTTAGCTACATTGCAAAGTTCTACCACACTAGGACATTTATTCTGCTTCTAAAAAGGAGAGATAAGATGTGTGTTCTCTTTCTTTAAATTATTGGTGCCATAGTACATTTGTAATACAGTGTGGTTTTCTGTGCACTAGACAGCTTAAAAAATCAGGCTTGATGACGGCGATTCAGAAAAATATGAGTAAGGGTAAAGCAGTCCTAAAAATTGCGACATACCTCCAAAAATAGCACAAGTACATGGGTAAATCAGGCCTGAAAAAAGGTATGTACTTTCCTCAAAAATAGAGACAGTTGAGAGGTCAGGCACTGGTCATGTGTTCCTCTCCGGTTGCTGTTTTGTGCTTATTTTGTCAGCAATATGTGCTCAGTGCACATACATGCCTGATATTTACTTAAAGGTTATGGATACAGATAACTGCTCTGCAGAAGTATAGCATACTACATGGCCTAGTAGGGTAGTAGCAGTGTAAGGGTAAGGCTCAGTCTGGGACAGGGATGATAATTCCACTGTTTTCCATATCAACAAAATTATGCCTAAAAACACACGCACAAAGCAACAAAGTGCTGAATGTTGTAGGTCATCAGCACGTACCCACAAACCAAAATTCACTGATGCAGAAAATTAGGTGGTACTACAGGCCCTCTAGCTCCATGGCTGATGGCTCTTTGCAGTCCATGTTGCCAAGCAGCCCTACCATGACCATGTTGGGGTTGAAACTGTCAAAAATGTTAATGTAGTAGGTAGTCAGAACAACAGCTATGATACGGTCTGATGAAAGGCCACAGATATGATCCATTCTGCCACTCGCAGATTGGAAACTGTGGCACAGGAATGTAGGGCAACAAGTGGTTGACCGTTAAACAAATCACCTCTTGAGAAGATGAAGTAGTTCTTGGTCTCAGTTAAAGGCAGTGCCACCTCCACAGAGTCTCACAGGGTGGTGCAGAATGCTGGGACAGAGCTGGAAAGGACATACAGATAAGAGAGTATCAATAGCTGTAACCTCTCCTTACCTTTTAGTCACTCAAAAATTCTTTAAATCAGCCAGACTGATGGTATACCAGTATACTAGGGATCCAGCTTCCATGACTGTCTCCATCAGATATGGTCAAGGATATGAGTTTCTATTATAAGTTTATAGTTGTAAAAGATATCAGCTGCATGTGTAATTGTGATGTTGGGTCATACTTATACTACATATTTTGTGCTTTAATGTATTTACAGATGAATCTTTATCTGGCATTAGCACTGTGGAACTATCTCCATCTGATGCTGAAGAAATTGGTGTGTCTGATAATAATGCAGGGATGAGTTGGCACAGTAAGAGGGTACAGATTTTGTGTGATGTGACACTGCATCCCCTACAAAGAACATGGACACAGTCTCTGTGCCTATGGATACCCAAGATACACAAACACCTAAGAGACAACAGTATGATGGAGACACTATAGATTTGGGAATTGTTGTAGTCTCCAGAGTATAGATGCCTGAATCTGCCCCTATCACTCATGGCTAGGAAGCTCCATATGGGTATTGTAATATTGTTCACCAGACATATGGTTACCACCCTACCCCTGAGGTTGATATGAAAGTGGTGGCAGCATAACATATGCAATAGGCTAGTGCAACCAGAGGCATGGTGGAGATAGTATGAAGATGAACCAGGGTATGCATGCTGACCTACAGGAGTACATGTCCTGTATGTGTGATTCCTTGAATAGACTAATCACATTTTGAATCATGCAGTGTCTTGTCGGGGTCATCTGGCAGGGGCAATGGGTCATCTGTTACATCCACAGATTTTGGCTGACATGGCTATGGATATCTGAGATCCCACTTTTGCACTGCTAGCACCTCAACAGTAACATCAGTTGTAGTCATGTCTACTCCCAGAAGAGGGCAACCCTGTGATCATTGCTGTCAATATGCTAGTACATCTCCTAGCAGATGTCAGTCGCGGTCACATGTCACATCAGCATCTAGAGAGGGTAGTGGTACAGCCAGTGCTACTTCTAGCAAAGGCAGCTTTTGTGGGCAGGGGCATGCAGAGGAAGTTGAATCCACTGTCATACATGCCCTGGAGCTGATCAATACGCCAAGTTGCAGCACTGCACAAGCTACTGAGGTAGCATCCAGAAATAACACACAAACACCAACACTACCACTATCCCCAGCACAGCATACATACATCCACAAACCCCAGCCTTTCCTGACATTAACCCCCCATACTAATTCCCACATTTCCCATAAAAGCACTTTTTCTATCTATGCATATCAGCACTCACATTCATGCTTCCCTTTGAAAGACATGCTCTGCTCTACTCCCTTTGTACATTGTTACTTGGATTACCTATATCTAATGCACACCTTCGCCACCCCATGCATGAATAAGCACAGCCTGATGTTTTTTGCCTACATCATTTTTACTGTATTGTACCTGTTTTACTGTTGTTCAGTTATTTTGTATGTGCAGTTAACTATTACTTTGCTAGAGTCACAGCATTCTGTGCTTATCTCCATTTGGCATGATCATCCCCTGTTGCTGGCCCCTCTTCTGACACACCATCTGTCTCAGCTTTCACTGCCTGTTGCGCTGGGAACTGCTAGTCTTGCAAGAGACCACCCTGTTGTTACTGCTTCCTCAGTATAATATTGTATAACATAGCACATACAGTCAGTATGTTGGCAAACAAGGCAGGGTCATACTGCAGGGCACCACCAGATGAATCATGAGAGTGAAAGCTTGCCTTCAGCAGCCAAAACACATGTTCTGTAATATATTTGGTTTGTGATAGTGCACAGTTGTACCCCTGCTCTGTTTAATTGTTTAGATTTCTGATGGATGTTATTAGCCAGGATTCCAAGGTATATCCAGCATTGCTAACAAGATGCTCTTGTGGGAAGTCTCCCTTCACAAACTGTTGGTACGGATTACTTGTGTGCCATATGTGGGAGTTGTGAAAGCAGACTGGTTGTACTGCACACACACTGTAGATGATAACCTGGGTATTACAGACCATCTGGCAGTTGATGTCCCTATGCAGTTCACTTACCTCCTTTCCAGTTCTCCACTAGCGCCCTTTATTTCAATGTGGGTGCAGTGTATGGCCCCCAATACCTCATGGAATTGGGTTATGTTGTAAAACTTCTGCATTGTATTGGCTTTCTCCTCTGGACTACATAGGAACCACATATGATCACCCACATCTTGAAGCATGATATTAAGAAACTGATGGAGTATTCTTAAGGCAAATGCTGAGATACCCCCCACTGTGTCCCCAGTAGGTGGCTGATAGGTCTATGTAGCTAATATACATAAAGCTAGTATAGGTTCTCTACATCTTCCATGGGGCTGCAGGTGAGGCCAACACATTTCCTCAATTTGTTGCATGGTATCCATGTCAACATGGTATTGGTCCACTATATCGGTATTGTAGAAAGGATGAAATGTTAAGCACCACTGGCTAACCCTACGCCTTCATGGCCAGTGCTGAACACCATCAAGCAAATCATTCACAATAAGATCCTCCTGCAGATACACATTTAGTATGGCTGCAGCATCCCCTAGTATAACTGTGCAATGTATTCTAGCTGAACAAGTATAAAACCAATTTATATTATAAAGTGATGCAGTGTCACTGAGTGAACTTTTTAACAATTCTGAATCACTCCACTATTTGGTCTTGCCTCATTATCATACTCAGCACCTCATTATACCGTAATTAGCATATAGTATAGCTGACCATATTATTTGGCCTAGTAACAGTGTGGAGCTGAGTTTTCTGAATCTTAAAAATCAAGCAAGATCTCCACATGGTTAAACAAGATATGCAAATGAAACTCATACAATGCTTGAGAAGGCCATACAAGCACTAAACAATAAAATGAAGTATTGCAAAGGAGAAAAGCAGCCTAACTATACTGGTGCACTTAAATCCATTAGACTTTTTCATACATACATATTCCAAGATTGTTGAGTCTTACAAGCATTCATAGCTTGCAAATACTCTCCCTCAATCCACATCTACCTTATCCAGGAGAGCCATACCAGGAAGATAGTAAGTCACACTGCTTAACATATAGAGGAAGATTATTCCAGAGCTTTGTGAGGTGCTGGATTATAAGCCTGTTTGTCCAACATGTTTTATTTATCTGTTGGTGAAGAACTAGGTCCCTCACTCTAATACTGATGAAACCATTGGATTTGCAAAGGTACAAGAGGTCTTGGACAATCGAGGCCCTAATAGTGCTACAAGTGAGAAAGAGATCTCTCCTCTGAAAAAGTCTGTAAACAGAAGCATAGCTGGTTCAACAGGACTCCTGGGAAAAGGAAAGAAAAGTATGTTTCTTCTGCTGGCACACCAACTAAATGGCCAAATGCAAGACATGCCCTGCCTCCCTCCTGCCCTATCCATTCAGGTCCTGTTTCTGTGCTCTATCCCTAACCCTTCTTCAACATACTTTACTTAAAAAAAATATTTTAAACTGTAGCAAACTAATCGCTACAAATGTTGCAAACAGTTGCTACAATTTATACCCTGCCTGCACAGAACATTATGGTGCTCATGTTTCAGTTTAAACAAGTTCTTCTTTTTAAACTGTAGCAAACAGTTACTACAGTTTATACCCTGCTTGCATGGAGCACTACAGCATTCAGTTTTTAGTTAGAAAAAAAAAGATTTGTTTTTAATTGTAAACAGTATCAAATTGCTTGCTTCAGTGCAGCAAGCAGTTGCTACTATGTAGACTGCACACACAGTGTTACAGCACTCAAGTTTCACCACAAATACTTTAAAAGCCAGTACTGTGTTAAAGACAGATCAGGATCAGCTGATCATGCCCCCAACACTTTGTGCCTGGGGCAGCTGGCCCTCTCACACAATCCTAGCTATATTACTGTCTACAAGACATTTAACAAAAGGCTAAAGATGCCAACCTCTCTTGATGGCTGAAGGACTTTCAGCCTGTAATGTTTTTTGTTAGGACCCTTTGTGGTTTTCATTATTGTTTATGTTTAGTAAGATACATTGCAAAGCCGGAGTTGTGCTCAATAATTGGTGTGATAGTTGGCTGCCATGCAGAGAGGAATGCCAGAAATAACTCGCATAACTAGGGTCAGTACCATTATACCTATCAACTGTCCAGACTTTCAGAGAATGTCCAGATTTTTGCCTTTTTATTCATAAAATCTGTTTTGTTCTGGCAAGTCAGTGAGAACTGAAGTCAAGCAATGAAATACATTTGAGTTTCAGACTTCATGTCTTTCAGAAAATACATGCAAACATAAAACCTGTTATTCTAGCAACATTATAAGTTTACAAGAGCAGTATTTAAAACCTGTCCCTGATTGTTGGCTTTTATCCCACCATTAGTTTTGGCTTTGTCCAGATTTTTTATGCTGAGAGGTTGAGAGGTATGAGTACCATTAGTTCAAATGCATTTAAAGCTATAAATCAGTCATACAAACAGTTAACAGATATACAATTACAGTACTTTAAAGAGAAATTCAAAACTGGGTAGAGTGGGATAACAGGTAGATCAGAGCTATACGGGTCTGGCATTAATACAGTACACGCAAGGGCGCCCGCAGGCAGGTGCAAGGGGGTGCAATTGCACCCCCCTGGAATCTGCTGACTTGTTAACCTTTTAATTTAAAATTTAAAAAAAGTTTTTTGGGCGTTTTTCTTTAAGAACGGCCCTTCAAGTCCAGGCGCAGATGCTGACATCATCGCATGGTGCAAAGTTTGCGAGCGGGAACCGAAACTAACGGTTTCAGGTTTGCGATGGATTTACTTTACCTGCTGCGAGGAGAACTTCACTGAAGATAACAGATGGGAGTGGGACGCTTATCAGAGTGAGTAAGGTAGGGGTGTGTGTGTATACATGACAGTATATACCTACATTTAAGATCGGTGTTTTCAGGGATTATCACTTCCTCGCAGATTTTCTACAAAGTAGACATCCTGCCTTGATCTGCCTTCTTGTGACAAGTGCCTAAGGGATCCCATTTCCACTGCGAGTCCAACTGCGAAGCCCTTCATGCATATATGGCCCAGTTGCTTCTCCCTCAACAAAGGTGAATATGGCGACCCTTGTTGTCCTTCTTTTCTTCCCTCTTGTCAGTGACAAAAGGTGACCTCCTGGCAACTAGTCAGATAAGGATTGTAATGGTTTTATCCCTCTATACCAGTTGATTGAGCCGTTATAAACAGTAATTGTATAGCTGTGACTAATGTTTAAGAGCGTGAAATAGCTAAAGGATGTGCAAGAAGGAAATCGACATACTGTTTTATGCAACTTTATATAATGTTTGTGACAAGATGCACGGTAGGGTTTAATCTTCGGTTATAGCCAGCAGTTGTTTAATGTGTACTTTTTATTGTGACAGTATAGAAAACCAAATAGTTGATTTAACTATGATGTATTTATTAAATGTTATCTTCACAATGCTGACATTTTGATAAGTCTGAGGAATGCTTACAGTTTTTTAAGTCGCACCATGACTTGTGAGTTGGCAGTTGCTGTATGTATTCAAGTGTTTAATGTTGTGCATATTTGTTAGATGTCAGACATGCTACATTAGTGTACCTTCTGACTTACAAACTGATGTATGGAAGTCATATTACAGTCAACCATCCCAAATAATGATAAACTACAGTATATATATATATCACCAAGGTTTGTATTCAGAAGTTACCTTTGGTGTAATAAAATCTGAAACTGAAAAGGTATAGTTTTGGTATTTATTAGGTACATTGACAAATTATGTTGGTAGTAATAATACATTCTCACTTTTTGTTTACTGCTACAGGACAGGCATAATCTTCTATTGCAAGCTTCCAGTGTGCTAAAAAAGTATTTGGGAGTTACTGTTAACAACAGTATATAGTTAATGGACATGCAAAGGCGTAGTCAGTATATTGCTTTATGCAGTGTCACATAATACTTATGATGTAATGTGTAACAGGGTAGGTCCTACCATTACACAGTGCATTTTGTTGATACTGAATATATGTAAATTCAAGCTGTGACAAAGTTATCAGATGATGCAAGTGAATATGAAAAAAATAACAGAAGTATCCACCTTAAATTTTGAGCATTGCTGAAGCTAATGCAGTGCACAAGCTGTCCAGTGCTGAATTTTTAAGCACAGATTTAGTAAGTGATTTTTCATAATTTAACTGGGAAATAACCCACTACAGAAATCAATTTTAGTATAAATTTGGCTGTGATTAACAATTCTTTGGAAGTAGAGAGGAATAAGTCAATGAATACAGACATTGCTGTGCACATTAAGTAGGGTCTTAACAGTTGTTCAGACATGGCACATACAAAAGATGAAGTTGATGGCACCATAGAAAACAAATCCATTTGCCCCCATGGTGAATGCAAGAAGTTTTACTATTTATAAGCTGTCAAGTTATGCATATACCTTCTAGACATTATGAAAAATGCTTGACATCTGTAGTCGTTTCTTTTGAAGCAAAAATAGTTTGGCACTTAAGACACTACTGAATCTGTCTATAAGTGCTGGCCTCACAGTGTATAAAGTGTATTTTATTTTTTCTAATAACTTCTTTGACACACCCTACATGTTGGAAGCCATGTCACAGCAATGCAGATAATCTTACTGGAGGGTAATAAAATGCAAATAAAGAGTACTACCACTAGATTTTACCATTGTTTGATATAATATCATGTAGATTGCACAATTGCATTCATAGTTTGGAAAATCATGGCGTATTTAAAATCCATACTACAGACACATATCATGTTTACTTTACTGATGCACCTGGTATTTAGTCACTGTGCATTTCTAACAATGCACTGCAGGTATCTGCCAATATACTCCACATTTAATTCTCTGAAGTGCCATATGACAAAGACATTATCACAGCTGTACTGCCTCACCTTAAAATGCAGAACATAAGTGCTATGCATGACAGACAGCTTGCCCTTTGCACATTTACTGTATATGTGTGTCTATATCATTGTAGATATGATGCCATAGTACAGAAACTAAATTTAAAATGTGATAGCTGAATTTTTCTTCCTTTCTTAACTAGACTGTAATTCATTTGTATGATGGATTTAAGTTTTGTAAAATCTAAAGGTAAAACTGCACTGTGAAATTGCATTTGTAAAATATCTTAACTGTGACAGGAGAATTATATTTGTTATTTTATGTAATATAAAGAAAATTTGTTTAAAATCTGGATTCTTATGCTTCTGGAAAATGTGTTAGTTGTAAGACTTTGGCCTGGTTAATTTGTTTACAAACCCAAGGTGTATAGTTTGATTCTCACATTGGGTAATTGGCTATGCTTAAAGTTGCCAATAAGGACAGTAGTACGAATCTATGTTTCTACAAACTTCTTAACACTTCAACTACCCCGCCATAAACTGGATGAACTATTCCTGCTCTAATGCACTCACCCAACAGTTCCTTAACTTCATCATTTCTAATAGACTAGACCAGCTTGTCTCGTCCCCCACAAGTGGAGATAGCATCTTCTATCATCTTAGCTGCAATTGGTCCTTGGCCCTGACCAAGGGAAATAGTCTGAATATTTGTTCCACCCATACCCAGGTCATCTGCAAACTTCAGCAAGCCTAGTTAAAATGAATAGCAGAATAATTATATCAATAAAATGCAGATGAATTAGACTGCCACACATGACAAATATAAAAATGCACACATTTTGAAATGGCAGCTGTCAAAAGTGTATGTGTGTATATGTGTGTGTATGTTTGTATAACCATGTGCATGAATGACTGATGCTTTTTTGTGATCTGTGCAATGACATGATAGAAAGACAAAATGCATTTTGAAATGATCATAGCTGTATGTATTCCTGTTTTCCATCGGATCTATCTGAAACACAAATCACTGAATACAAATAAGCAGTTATCTACCATAGAGTACAAAAGTTTTAGGACAGGAGTTTGCTCTTCATGCAAAATAGATCCTAACATATGATGTGTGCATAAATTAACAGAGTTACTGTCTAGCTTTCTTTAAATTAATGTCTTCCTAAACTATTATTTTAACAGATAGTTCAAAGTGAAAACAGCTTGTGTGTGTGTGTGTGTGTGTGTGTGTGTGTGTGTGTGTGTGTGTGTGTGTGTGTGTGTGTAAGAAACCATTCCAAACTTGTATATTCCTTAAAGAGGATGCTTTAGTACTTGATGTACACTTAAGAAGGGATTTGTTAAGTAAAGAAATACAAGTGTCTTAGAATGCTTATAACACCACACAGCTGAAGATGTTTAGACATGATGATAGAAACACTTTATTGCTTTGACACTGCTAAAATATATTTAAAACATACATATCCTGTACCACTCTTACATACTTCTCTGACACTACTGACTTCCTCATACAATACCACAACTCCTATCTAGGCACCCTGTCATATGCTTTCTCTCAGTCTACAAAACACAATGCAACTCCTGACCTTGTCAGTACTTCTCCATCAACACTCTCAGAGCAAACATCGCATCTGTAGTGCTTTTTCCCAGCATGAAACCATACTGCTGATTACTAATCATCATGTCCCTTCTTAACCTAGCTTCCACTACTCTTTCCCATAACTTCATGCTGTGACTGATCAATTTACTCCCTCTGTAGTTACTACAGATCTGCAGATCACCCTTATTCTTAAAAATCGGTACCAAAACACTTTCTCCATTCCTCGGGCATCCTCTCACTTTCCAAGATTTCATTAAACAATCTCTAGTTAAAAACTCCACTGCCATTTCACCTAAACACTTCCTTGCTTCCACAGGTATGTCATCTGGACCAACAGCCTTTCCATTCTCCATCCTCTTCATAGCTGCCCTTACTTCCGCCTTGCTAATTCACTGCACTTCATGATTCACTATCCGTACATCATCCAACCTTCTCTCCCTCTCATTCTCTTCATTCATCAGCCCCTCAAAGTGCTCTTTCCATCTGTTCAACACACTCTCCTTGCTTGTGAGTGTTTCCCTCATTATCCTTTATCACCTTTACCTGCTGCACATCTTTCCTAGCTCGGTCCCTCTGTCTAGCCAATCAGTAAAGGTCCTTTTCTCTCTCTTTAGTATCCAACCTTTCATACAACTCTTCATACGCCTTATCCTTAGACTTCGCCACCTCTATCTTTGCCATGCACCTCATCTCCTTATACTCCTGTCTACTTTCTTCATCTGTCTGACAATCCCACTTTTTCTTTGCAAACGTCTTTCTCTGTATACTCTCCTGTACTTCCTCATTCCACCATGTCTCCTTATTGTCCTTCCTCTGTCCAGATGTCATACCAAGCACCTTTCTAGCCATCTCCCTTACTAGCTCTGCTGTAGTTACCCAGCTATTTGGTAATTCTTCACTGCCACCCAGTGCCTGTCTTAACTCATCCCTGAACTCCACCTCACAATTACCCTTTTTCAATTTCCACCATTTGTTCCTTGGTGCTGCCCTCGCACTCCTCCTCCTCTTCTTGATCACCAACGCCATCCTACAAACCACCATCCTATGCTGCCTAACTACACTTTCCCTGGTCACCACTTTACAGTCTCCAATCTCCTTCAAACTGACCCTCCTACATAAGATATAATCCACCTGTGTGCATCTTCCTCCACTCTTGTATGTCACCCTATACTCCTCCCTCTTGTTAAAATGCATATTCACCACAGCTATGTCCATCCTTTTTGCAAAATCCACTACCATCTGACCGTCTGCATTCCTTTGTTTAACACCATACCTACCCATCACTTTGTCATCCACTACTCTGTTCCCTTCACCAACATGCCCATTGAAATTTGCTCCAATCACCACTCTCTCACCCTTGGGTACAGTCATCACCACTTCATCCAACTCACTCCAAAATTTTTCTTTCTCATCCATTGCACACCCAACTTGTGGAGCATATGCACTAACAACATTCATCATTACACCATCAATTTCCTGCTTCGTAAACATCACTCTATCCGACACTCTTTTCAACTCCAAAACACTCTTAGCATACTGTTCCTTCAGGATAACTCCTACGCCATTTCTCCTCCCATCCACACCATGATAAAACAATTTGAATCCACCTCAGATACACCTAGCCTTACTCCCCTTCCATCTGGTCTCTTGCACACACAATATACCAACCTTCCTTCTGTCCATCATATAAAATGCATACTAACATAAAACCTGTTATTCTAGCAATGTTCTAAGTTCATGAGGGCAATATTTATAATCTGCCCCTATTTATGTTGGGCTTTGTCCAGATTTCTTGCAGAGGTTGAGGTGCGTGAAAGAAAGTGAAATGCCCTATTTAGAGTCAGCAGGTGGAATTTATTTTCAAGTGTATTTTCAAGGAATTGTGAGCTTCAAGGGAAGAGAAGTTTACTGCTGCTCATGCTAAGTCTGCTTAAAATGTGCAACTGTTTTGTTTAGCAAATGGTATCATTATTGTGGTATAGAATTTTAAAGCAGCGTTAGTAGTACAGCAGGTAGCATACTTGCATCTTGATGCAGAGGGCTATAGTTTCTACTCCCACAGCATGCAGATTTGTATTTTAAGGGGGTGGAGTGCTGCAGTCCTGGTTATGTCCTCCTTTGGATGAGATGCCTAATAACTATGAACTTGTTTTTCAGCTTACCGCCCATTCTGTATTGCAAATATACCAGATTACCATTTTTAATGTAACATGGGCAATGTATTCTTCAAGGGCAGCAGGCACTGAATTTGTTGATGAAATGCTGAAATATAAAGTTGTTTTCTAGCAACAACCTCTTCATTAGTTTCAGATCTGTTTAATGTGGAATTATTCAGATTACTTTTACTTCTGCAGAGATTGTGCATACTGACTGACATTGATGGATTGTAATGACAAAAGTTTAAGTGGTCTTTTATGGTTGAAATGTTTTGAATTGGGCAGTTTGTCATTATTTGCTCATATGTTTTGTTTCATTGCTTGCTGGAAAAACATTTAAAACACAGTCTAACAAGTGGTGCTGTATTATAAAAGGGATATAATTAAATTATTTTATATTATAATTAATACAATCTGTATATATTATAATCGTGCATAATCATATGTATGAATATGTGCACTTCTTATGCATGGCTACTCTTGCTTATCACAGTAACAGGAAGGATACTGTAATGGCTGTGTCAAGAAAAAAGGTTTAATGCTTTTAGTTAAGCATATAATGAAGTTGTTCACATCAGTGATAATGCAGACCCAGTTTCATATAACTAAGGGTCAACCACACAAAATCATATTTTGAGGTAAAACAAATATCTTGTCTTTATGGTAGGTAAAAAGTACCCAAGTAAATAAAATGATTATTAGCAATGAATGAGAAATTATTCCAGTATAGAGAACTGAACAGCCAAGCCTTGATTAGAATTCAAAAGGGCTGCCAGCTGAAAGTTCCCTTGAGTTAGTTGCAATGTACATGGGGTATGTAACAAAACTTATCATGGATTCCTAATTAAATCTAGATACCTGTAATCATTGTAGAAGTAAAGCATAAGACAGTATGCACACTGAGAATTTTGAACAGTGTTTATGGCAACTGGAGAGAAATGGCCAAGTAATGGGACTCTGTAATGGCTATGTGGGGGTGGGGCTCCGTGGGTGGAGGGGGTGGGGCTCCATGGGTGGAGGGGGTGGGGCTCCGTGGGCGGGGCTCTGGGTTTGCACCCCCCTGCAAAAAATCCTGCGGGCTCCCTTGAGTACACGTACCTCAATGTCTGAAGAGTCTGGCCTACACATTGTGACACATAAGCCAGTTGTCTGCGATCTCCTCTGGTGCTGCAAAACATCAAAAAACACCATTAATGAACACAGCACAACCATGTACACAATAAACAGCCTATAGCTATAAAGTAAGGCCTAATACAACATGACATAACATTAAGTCATCTATACTGTAATGGTCTGGTCGTCATTCACAAACTCTTTTTCCCACTGGGGGAGAAAATCAACTCAGTGCCTCTTCAGGTCAGTACATTTGTGCATATACTGCTCACCAGAGCAAGGGTATGTCTGTGTTATCACTCATTACCTTGGCAAGTAAGAGGCAGGCATCAACTTTATACAGAAGGAGCCTTATAGAAATCCCCAACTGACACTCCTTTTGTTGCATGTGCAACAAGTGAAGAAAGATTGTAATCTCTTCTTTATATCATACAGGAGTACTAGTATACTCATATCCTTCAGAACCCATATTCATTTAACAGGTCACAGGCAGTGGTGAAAATAATAGCTAACGATCAATGTCAGAATGTTGCAGAAACCATGTAATGGTCAATGACGGTCAATGACAGTCATCACAGTAGCATCACACCAGGGTATGTCAGAGTGACACACATAGCCAGTAGCATGGCCTACAGCAATAACTGCATAGTCATGTCCCACAGGAATGCAAACCTTACAAGACCTACATGCTGAAGCATACCCTTGATGGACCGCTGGGTAGAATGATAACCAGATATTTAGGCAACATGCCATGTAGCTTCTGTGAAAGATCAGGGCAAAGCCAATAATAAATAGACATGGGTCAGTAGAATCAAAGGCCAAAACCAGCGACAAATTTTAAATATTACTCCAGTCACTAAAAAGTTAATAGAACAACTAGCTTTGTGCATCAATATTCATTTTCTGAACACATTCTAATGTCTGGCATTATTGATTGACTGTAATCTTCTGTGGTTTATCAAAAAATCATTTCAAAATAGACATAGCAAGAATGTTAGGCAAAATCACACTGAGTTTAGTGGGATGCTGGGTGGCTTTTGCAGGACCACAATAGGTCAGAATATATAAAAATGTGTTTTGCTGCTATTATTGCATTTTTTTTCTTGTATATAAAAACTGGCATCTGAGATTTGCACAGATATAGTTGCTATATCTGCTGAAGCTGTCTGTGGAGGAAAATAATTTGTTGAGGTTATTTGCTTATTATTCTAGGTTTGTGATTTGTGCGAAGCAACTTCAAATACTTTGATGTGTGACAATTGCTTGTGTAGTCCAAAGATGATGGTCACCCTGTTTTATCACAATCAGGCATATGAAATGCACACAGCAGTGGCTATAACTGTGGGGTGTCTGGATAAAGCCATTGATCCTTTTATCATCTGCTCAGTTCAAAATCATCCCTCAAAAATAAATAAATCAATAAACAGATGAATGAATGAATGAATGAATGAATGAATGAATGAATGAATTAGTAAGTAAGCAAGCAAATAAATAAATATATATAATAAAAATAAATAAACAAACAAATAAAAAAAATAAATAAGGTATAACATGAATCACAGAACATCCATGCCTTCAGAGTTTTTGAGGATGTATAAGTGGATTTTGACACAAGCTTAGCAGTTAACTCTGCTCTGAAACCCACCTAGTACAACTAGTCATCAGTCTACTCTTGGAAGCTCCAATACATTACCTGAGAACATGAACCCTGGCACCTCACAAGACTCTAGCCATGTGCAGGCTTACCAAAGACAACACACTTGCTCCTTTCAACTATGCCAGTGTTATTGTCCCATGCTATTATGTCAACCCACCTTTACAAATCATGATGATGACTGTAGACTGTTCACTCCCTAACTCATGTGGGTTAGGTAATGCCTGACATACAGTGTGGCCAGTTTGTACACTTTACCCCTAGGTGGGTAAATCTATGCCATACTTTTGCTATGAGTGTGTCCTTTCATGGCCCATACTTGTGAACCAGATGCTGCCTCTTTGCCAGTGCCATGACATATTACTCCCAACTCTGCCTTACATGTGAGCCCACCAAAAGCATGTCCTACTCCAACTCCTCACTCAGCTCCTCCTCCACTGCTGACACACCAGTGTTGTCTAGAGTTATCTTCTCCCCTTGCTATAGATATTTATGTTGCACCATGCTGTGTCAAATGGCACACACCACAAATCATTTGGTGCATATCTCTGGAGTGCACAGCAGTACAATGCCATATGTATCCAGGCAGCAGGTGTGAGACTTTAAAGCTCCAAAGACATGTCCAGTGATGTTCCATGTTTTTGATAGTGAATTGTACTCACTCTCCATTTCTATTTACAGATGCAGGTCATCAGCCATGGATTCAAGGCATATGCAGTATCATCTGTAACAAACTACAGCAAATACCATTCCATGTGGTCTGCTAAATATTGTCATGTCACAGAACCATCACTGGTTCTGGAGCTGGTAATGTGTGTACCTAATAACTAAATGAGCCTCTGAAGAGTATCCCCACACAAAATGCTAGTAGAGGTTGCACATGTGACAGAAATGGAAATTACTGGAACTACCTGGATGGTGTACAGAAACATGTTATATACTATCCTGTGTGTTGCACACTACCTGGCAATTGATGGAGCAGAAATCTTGCCAGTTGATCTACCTGATATACTAGACATTGTGTGAACAAGACTATGCCTTGAAGGGAGCATTGGTGTAGTCAGTGGAGCTCAGAACCTCATGGAAATCGATTATGTCAAAAAATGCCCATATAGGTTCATAGGTGTGTACTAGGCTAATGGTCCCAGAGCTTTTACAAGCCTAGCCCAAAACAATTGCCCAGGCACCGTGCCCCTATCTAGTAGGGGGAAAGTCATCATTGCAAAGTCTCAAACCCAAGACCCTATACACTACAGTCACAGCAACATACCACTACACCAATATGATGGTGGTTCCTATCCTCTGCTGTATGTGGGAATCACATCTACTCCTTCAATATGTATCAATATCACATCTAGGAACTGGTGCAAGATTTGAAAGAATGATGGCTTCAAAACTCCTAGTGTGCCCCTAATTGGATGTTGGAAGGTCCCCATAGCAATAATGTGCACAACTTTGTGGCCACTGTCATTTGGCATTCCATGTATCCCCCTTGGTGCTATATGAGGCCAGCAAAAATCAGCTATCTTCTATATGATATCTTTGTACACAAGGCAGCAAGAATATACATCTTTCTCATAGAGGTGATGGTATGTCAGCTGATAACAGACCCTACTACCACACAGAGGGCAGTGACATACAACATCATCCAGAGAGACTATCAATGCACTCTAAGTGGCTGATGTAGATCTTTCTAGCACCATTGTATAAGAGACAACCCTTTTAAACAAGAAATGCCATTCTAGCTAAAACCTGATCACTGTCTCATCAAGCTATTTTTACACATTTTTTAATCATGCTGCCATGTATGTTGTCATCATTTGCATATGCAGTAGCCCTCATTAGTATGCAAAACTGATTTGCATGACATTCTCTGTTTATTTGCATGCAATGTAAACAGAGTTGTGTTATGTTTCTCTCAATCAGCACCTCTCTGTATACCATCTTTCACCACTCACTATGCTAGTCCATATAATGCTATGTGTTGATTATTTCTGAATACCCCACTGTGTCTATTAGAATATGTCAGACTGAAGATACATAATGGATAAATATATGCTTTTTTCAGAACAATGAGTGCAGTACATTTCTAGATCATATCTTTACTGAGCTGCCACATCACCAGAATCAAATATGCAGTCTTTCGTAAATAAAACTGGTATTTTCTATCACTGCAAATAATCCACTACCAAAAATCTGTGTACTACCAAGAAGAGATGATCACAGCAAATTCAACACAGAGCTGTACAGATGTAATTAAGGAGTTCACATTATGTACCCAAGATTTTTCTTTTTAAATGCTGTGATATAAAAAGTACATTGCAATAATTTTCATTAAAATTCAAGATACAGCTCTTCCTTTACCTTTTTAGTTAGAATCACAGTCAAAAGATATTTTGGACGTAAGTGTCAAAGTATTATTTCTTGAACATTTCATATAATGATACCATATCATGTTGGACATACAACTCTGTTTAGAAATGAGAAACATAGCCTGAAATAATCCCTTGCAGGGGCACAGACTCTTAAAATGGTCAATAGTGAATTGTTTAAGACTGGTAGCTACAACAACCTTACACTTTATAACCATATGCCACAAAGATATTGAGCATGCAGACACAAAAGCATATATTTTTTAAAACAGAATGGGAAAAGAAATCTGAAGCTATTTCTCAAAATTTTTTTTTATTCTACAGAGTGGCAAGTAGATCAAAGGATGCTTCTTCTTCTTCCTCTTCCTCCAGTCTATATATATGGCCTCTGAGTCTGTAGGCTAAATGTGGGCAGAATGTGCAAGGAAAAAGAGACTGAAAATAGATGCTGGGAAGAGGGCATATACTCACATTACTATTTCAGACATAGTGAAAAGTGTAATATAATTAAGCAATAACCCACACCTGGGTGTGGGTAATGCTGGATTTACCCACGGTTGGTGTGGTTTAGTCACGAGGGCGAAGCCTGAGTGACCAAACAAAGACAATCGTGGGTAAATCCAGCATTACCCACACCCAGAAGTGGGTTATTGCTATTATACAATGATATTATTTAAGGAAAAAAATGCTTACTTTTCTTAAATAATGTCTTTGTATAATGGTGCCACGCTGTCCTTCTGCTGCTGGACAGCTCCGCTTTGCCACTGCTGATGTACTGCACATGAGTTTGGAACTTGCATTCCCATGAATACCCAGTACATCAGTGCTCGGGAAAATAAGCAACGGAGAAAAGATCTCCATTGCTACGCTTTTTTTTTTTTTTTAAACACTTAAAATTAAAGAATATATCAACGGAAAAAAGTCTGGCCGATCGGACGTTTTTCCGTTGTATATTCTCAACGGGCATGCTGGTTGGGCTGGCCAATCAGCGTGCTCATTTTATGATGTTACCGGCCAGTCATTGTATAATAGCCTATATTTCCTATTTCAGTGTCTTTCAGACACAAAATGTTAAGTATCCATATCCTCTGCCGCCCCCACCCTTTAACATATAGCCAATCAAATCATTACAGCTCTACAAAAGTTGAGATGATTAAAAACAGAATTCTACTCAGTCCATGAACTATTACCTTATTTAGTCCATTCAAGCAGTAGGCTTAAAAGTAATGTCCATTTAATTTATTGTCTGTACAACAAGTCATGTCAAGGGAAACATCCATTTCCAGATTCAGAAAAGGATTTTGTAGAAGTCTCCTCTAAGTTTCCGTTTATGTCTACAATTCAAATATTAATTCTGAAATCCATTTACACCACCACATCTTCCCAGTTTGGGAATGTTGGAAATACCGCCTAAGCCCTTCTGTTATCACATCATCTCTCACAAATATATAAGATTGAAAGTCATTAATATTTGGAATACCTTTCCCCATATTAGGTACTCGTGAATATACATTTTTAATATTCACTTCATATTCTGGGTTTTGAATTTCTCTCCAACAAATATATCAGTGCACAATTAACAAACTTCATTTCATAATGCCTCTACCCACCACTCAGTTTCTAAAAGAAATCATATATTTATATTGGCTACATTTGCAGGTACTAAGAATTATATTAGAAGACCTTCATCTCAAACCTCAGAAACAGAAGAGAGACATACTGTAAAGTCCATAGCAGAGGGTTGGGTTATTAAAGGATTAATTCCCACTTAAATAACTTTAATCCTTATGGAGAAGCTAGAGGCACCAAATGCCCTAGGCAGGAATAAATTCCACAGTAACCCTCATCAACCTTCCACGTTATTGTTTTATACCACAGGAATTATTTGCTAAACATTTTTATTTTGAAATGTCCTGATTTGTAGATGTTGCAGATTTGTAGAAGTTCAGTATGTATAATTTTCATTGTTTCTCAGTAGGTAAAGTGCTGCAGATAGATGGAGGTTATAAACAAAATGGTCATGCTGTTGAGCAGTTATGATAACATGGTAAAGTTTAATGTATGCTTCCTCTATGGTGTTCAGAAATTGCTCTACATGTTTTATAAGTTAGTTTCAACTGTATGGGGTAAGTTTTTTAAAATAAGATATTTGACATGAATCTGATAAGTATCCTTTGTGTTGTAAGTGAAACTGTACTGTCTGCATCATCAGTAATATACAGAGCACAGCACTGGGTGCAGCTCAAGATTTGTTTTTTAAGACTACATTGTCTCTTTAGTAATGACTACCACATTAACTATTAACATTTGCATGCTGTTCTGTATTTATTCATAGTCATGGAGAACAAACACACTGGTTGTGATACTTGTTACTAAACAAGTAGGAACTGTTTAGATGCACTACTATGGACCACTAACATTTGTCAATGTATTTTGGTGTTTCAGTTACTAGCCACTTGATGAGGGATGTGAAAAGCTGATCACTGAGAATTTCAGTATTTGTTGTACATTTTGCCCAAGATATTTAAATGATTCTTGAATATGCTAGCAGATGCTATAAGATATACTTATGGCAGAAACATTCAGCATACAGTTAAATCACTTGAGTCATGTTAGTTATGCAGGGTTTGCAGGCTGATGTTAAAATATTCTCTATAGTATTAGTAAAGCATTCTCTGTATACAAAAATACCTATAACCAACAAGCACTCCTCTGGCTCTCCACCACCTTTCCTGGACTGGAAGGATTTGACATTTAAAAGTACTTATCATCTATATATTCTGCTCATTTATTCAGCTTACTTATATTAGCTGTGCAGGTTACAACAGCATGACTGCCTAATGGCCTGTCATTTACAGAGGAGAAGTGAGGAGAAAAGCTCTGCTAAATACCATGGAAGTTAAAACTGATACATAAAGGACACACGGCAGGATGCATTTAAACAGCAAAGTATGTAGTACCCACAATTTAACCAGAAACGTAAAGCAATTTGACAAAAGCTCAGACTAAAGAAGTTTAAGGCAGGAAGCACTTGAGTTTGTCATGTTCCTTTCTGTCAACACTCATGGTGCCAGGTGTTTATTAGAAAACTGCTTATGCAATCAGTATCTTACTCCATTGAATGGTGCTTTGTTGCAGGTGTTCTAAAATGAAATCTCTAAGGTAATGCTACTTGAAGAAAAGGGAAAAGTGAGTATATTATTTTTAAAAATTTCCATTTTTTCTCAGTTTATGTGACCTTGGAGATAAAATACTTAGAGCTGTAGGACATGAGTGCAGATCCTCCATGCAAGAAGTTGCTGGGGAGCATAGCATTTGTGTGCAGTGTTCTTTATTGCAATGTTTCACATTGGCATTGCACTGCAGTTTATATGCTTTAGTTAGATTTTGCCTCTCGTCTTACAGACATGATGATTTGTTATACATCCTTCAATACAATTTATCAGCAACACTACAAAGCATATACTTTTTCTCACACTTAGTATAATGCTGCAACATTTCTGAAATACACGGTCTTATTAACAAAAAAAAAGGAAAAGAAAAGAAAATTATCAATTTTAATTTCATTTAATTTTTCTAATTGGGTAAGTGAAATGTTCTAAGTGCAATATTTATGATAAGTTTAAAGCAGCAAGTCAGCCAGCACATTTCTGGTTTTAGAAGTAGTGAGGAAACCAAGGTTCCTAAAGAAAACCCATGAAGACTTGGGGAGAACATGCGCATTCCAAACATAGACTGTGCTTAGAGGACAGGACTGAATCACATATCTTGAAGCCATAGATCTTAACCACCGAACAATAATTATATTTTGCACTGCCTACATTACCGTGAATTGTGTGAATATGTTGTATATCTAAATGTTACTACATTATTTGTGGCTAATAAAAATCATATGCAGCACAGCAAAGGAAGAAGTATAGGAGAACAACAGAAACAGAGAAGAGGTAGACTGTTGAACACTGTATGAGCATGTTTGTAAAAACTGCTCTAGTAAGTACTAAGAAGGATAAAGAAAGGAATTAAAACTGACCATGCATATACAGACCCTTAAAAGGAGGTTTAAAGCAGAGCA
Source organism: Protopterus annectens (assembly GCF_019279795.1). NCBI lineage: Eukaryota > Metazoa > Chordata > Ceratodontiformes > Protopteridae > Protopterus > Protopterus annectens. The sequence continues at coordinate 154,997,608 of NC_056729.1, read as the reverse complement.
GTAAATAAGAGGAACAACATGAAACAGGAGAGAGTTTAAAAACCTTCTAATAATAAATGGGTAGGTGCCAGAACTTTAAAAGGGGATTAAACTTTACACCAGAGAATAAGTTTAGTAAACGTTCAGTTGAATAAGTAACTGTAACAGCTCCTTGAATTCCGGAGCTTTGGGATTCCATAGGTTTAGACTTGTTCAGATAAATCAGCAAAACAGAAATTGCTCTGCAGACAATCATTTTTCAAGATTATTTTTAAGCTAACAAGCTTACTAAATGAATATATAGGCAAACCTGATGAGAGTCATGTGTTATAAAATAATGGCTTATATCTCTGTCATACCATATGCTGGATGAGGTATTTAGACCCTGAATCTGGTTGGAAACAAACAAACAACCTCAGTTGCCTTGTAGGCTAATATGAGGCCACCAAGATAGACAGGTTGGTATTTGTGAAAGAATTTGAGGGCAAGCATAACCCATATGTAGGATGTCCTGCCTGATAGGTGAATCATTCTGTTTAATCATAGAGTAAACCACTGATGCCTGCATGTCTATAATTCATTAATATATATATATATATATATATATATATATATATATATATATGTGTATATGGATCTACCTCCTAAGACCAAACGTTCAGATAACCGACATGCACATAACCGATACCAGAACAGTGACAACTCAAAATCCCGACACTTTACAACAACGAAAGTCAAAATGCCAACATAGTACTAATCCTGCATCACCCGTATCACTGGTATAGCTTAACACAACAGCAAGTACAATGCAGTCATGCTAGAATCTGCCATTCCACATACGAACCACTAATTAAGGTACAATTAGCATAAATTAACACATACAAATTGCATTCGTCAGAAATCATTCAAATCCCCAGCACAGGTTGCCTATAATTGTGGTATGCACCGAAGACACTATGGCTGACTCTGAAATGGAAGCCCCAGGAATCGTAAATAGTATTTATACAACAGTATCATCCCAGAAGGGTAAACACCTGCTTGTCATTGATGGGTACTTGTATCACTTAGAACAAACGCGAAAGACAAAGAGATATTGGGGATGCAGATATAAGGCTATAGATGGTTGCAAAGGCAGAGCAGTCACTGTTGTAATGTCAGACGGGGATCGCTTAGAAAAGTCAGTTGCTCATAATCATGGTGGGGATCCCAGTGAAGTGCAATGGTACTTTGTATGTGGAATCTTAAAGACCAGGGCTACTTACAGCAGGGATACTTCATGTCTCATAGTGGAAGACGTGGTAGCATCAACTTCACTAGATACAATCCACTCTGTACCCCACAGAAAGGCACTACTTCAACATGGGTAGAGTAAGGTGTAAGATAGTTCCAACAGCTGGGATGAAAGTCCCCATTACAGAGCATTGATTTCACTAAGTACCCCCTCAAAGATGGGACATTCATTAGTAAGGCAATGTCTGGCCAGACAACAGATACTTAGGTTGTGGTGTTCACAATGGTTGAGAATCTACATGACCTTAGCCACACTTCCGTTTGGTCAATAGATGGTATCTTTTTTACTAAAGGTGGAACTGTGAGGCAGCTGTACAGTCTACATGATTTCCTAAAGTACAGGGATCACAGTAAGGCTGTTCCACTAATTTACTCATTGATGTCTAAGAAATCCCTCGAGTGCTACAATTACCTGTGGCATTGTATTTTGTACTTATTTGCAGAGCAGGACTTGGATGTCACAGTGCAGTATGTGCTCTGTTTCTTTGAAATCGCCGCCTTAAAAAGCATCAGACACAATATGCCTGCAGTATGCTCAAAGGGCTGCCTATTTCACTTTGGGCAAAATGTGTGGCAAAAAGTGCAGTCACTGGGTCTGGCATCAGTATACAACAGGACACAGTCATTTCATCTAGCCATTAAGTCCCTAGTAGTCCTAGCTTTCTTGAAAGAAACAGATGTGGAAAGTACATATGAACTTATAAAGGAGACATTCCCAGCTGAAGGAAAGGGAAAGGATGCATTGAAATACTTTTCACAGTGGTATGTCTATGGCAAACAACGGAAGTTTAATACTAGACTGTCCTCGTGTATGAGGTTTCTGCCATTGTTTCCAATTACGTTTTGGAACATTAGTGAATTGAATGACTTGAGCCTACCACATACGCAGAATTCTATAGAGGCATGGCATAGGAGACTGAAATGTCTCCTAGGTGGGAAGGGTACTAACTTGTCAGTTTTATTGTCCACTCTGGTTGCAGAACAGAACCATATTGATGAGTTGCAGGTGAGGATAGCAACAGGTTACCTACCTTCACCCAAAAAGAGGAAACTCATTGTTAGGAGTGAGCAGTTTCACAATGTCATTTCACATAGGGAGGACTATTCCCCATTAGAGTTCGTGAGGGTGATTTCCAAACTTCTGAAAATGTGAGCGAACGTTCCTACACTGTGCTGTGACTAGAAGCTGCCTTATTATACTTTTGTGCTTTTTG